>NC_034594.1:164405596-164407178 GCF_900095145.1 Mus pahari
GCATGTGATAGAGTGTGACCCAGGGCACACACAGTGGCCTAGAGACCAGCCTATAATAGTGTGTGACCCAGGGCACACACAGTGGCCTAGAGGTTGGCATGTGATAGAGTGTGACCCAGGGTACACACAGTGGCCTAGAGGTCGGCATGTGATAGAGTGTGACCCAGGGCACACACAGTGGCCCAGAGACTGGCCTATGATAGAGTGTGACCCTGGGCACACACAGTGGCCTAGATACTGGCCTATGATAGAGTGTGACCCAGGCAGGGCACACACAGTGGCCTAGAGATCGGCATGTGAACACATGGAACAGAATGGAAAGTCTCAATAGAAACCAATCTGTGGGATTACAGCATGGTCACCTTGGGGGCTCAGAGCACCCCATGAAGATATGATGCCCGTCTGTGTGTCCACCCACAACAATGAAACTGGCCTTTATACTGTATTAAAAATTCATTCCAAATAAAGCAAATATCTAAAGATGAGGAGTAACACTATAAAACTCTTCATAGAAAACAGTGGGAAACAAGTGCGTAGCATGGGATTTTCCGTGATGTCTTACAGGCTGCAGTGGGACAAGCTTCCAATGCACAGCCTTTGAGGGATGTTTCAGATCCAAACCATAATATTCACCAGGTGTGGGTTTCAAAAGCAAAAGCATTTGGCTTGCAATCACATGAAAAATTTAAAACTCAATTGAAATTTACCAAAAACATAACAATGTAAGGAAAAATAACTGAAAAATTGCAGAAATTTCAAGTGTCTTGTATTATAGGATGCAATTGACAGGAAAAAAAAAAGGTAATCCAACAATAGAAAATACCCACAATCATGTGTCAGTGAGGGAATAATGTTCAAAATATGTAAAGAACTACTACAATTCAACAACAAAAGCCAAAACCCCCTGAGAAATAGGAAGAACTTGATTGGCATTCATTCAGACAATCAATACAAATGCCCAGTGGTGAGATGATTCCTGCTCAATGTTAACAACCCCAAAAGATACTGATCCATATCTCCTATGATGCCTATTTTAAAGAAGCAACAGGAGGAGAAGGAGGGGGAGGAGGGAAAGGAAGAGGGGAGGGGGAGGAGGGAAAGGAAGAGGGGAGGGGGAGGGGGAGGAGGAAGAGGATGGAGAGGAGGAGGAGGGGGAATAGGGGGAGGAGGAGGATAAAGAAAGGACTGAGAATATGGCTCAGTGGGTAAAGCACCTGTCATGTAACCCTGATGCCATGAGTTTGAATTCCTGGAACCCATGTAAATCTGGGTCCAGTGGTGTGTCTCTGTAATTTCAGCACTCCCACAATGAGACAGGAGATGGAGACAGACAAAACAAAACAAAAACAAAAACAAATCCCCAGAAGCTCACAGGTGTACATGGTGGTAAACAAGGAAAGGACCCTATTCTCACATGATGAGGAAGATGAGAGGTAACACCCACAGTTCTCCTCTGTCCTCCATTCACAGATGCCATGATAGCTGCAGGCCCTGTTCACAACTCCCCCCACGTCTGTCTCTGTCTCTGTCTCTGTCTCTGTCTCTCTCTCTCTCTCTGTCTCTCTCTCTCTCTCTCTCTCTC
>NC_034594.1:164407183-164411799 GCF_900095145.1 Mus pahari
CTCTCTCTCTCTGTCTCTCTCTCTCTCTCTCTCTCTCTCACACACACACACACACACACACACACACACACGCACACACACACAATGTGGCCAAGGCTGGTAAGAACGTAGAATGCTACAGAAACTATGTAAAATGCCCAGTGGATCTTAAGAAATGAACAGAACACTACCATGTCCAACTGCAAACTCAGTTCTACTGATACCCATGAGAAAGGTGTTGAGAGTGCACACTAGGGAGAGCAGTTACTCCGGTACTTACACACCCATGCTCACAAGCAGCTCATTCACATGACCAAATGCCAGATGCAACCCAAATGCTGGGCAGGGAGAAGGTCCAGGGTGTAATGAGTGGCCCTACAGAGTTCAGGTCCTGAACCTATGTAGAAGCCCATGCCTCTGTAGTCCTGCTGCTCCCATGACAAACAAGAGGCAGAATCAGGAGAAGCCCCAAATGTTAGCAGGGTATCAGCCTGTCAAACATAGTAGCAAACAAGAGTTATGTCTCAAGCAAGGTAAAAAAGCAAGAACTGAGACCGGAGTTTATCCTCTGACCTCTATTCATGCACCATGACACATATGTACCATGCTCAAACATAAACACAAACATATATGCATACACACATCATCCACTGGCATGCACACATAAACACACAAAGATCTTAGAAAGAAAAAAGAAGAAACCACAAAACCATTCAGATGCCTATCAGTAGATTAGTGAATGGATAAAATGTATATAAATATAGTGAAGTATTACTCAGCAATGAAAAGGAAATTCTGATACACACTACTACACAGATGAACCTTAGGAACAGTAAGCTAAATGGAATATGCCAGACACAGAGACACACTTTATCTGACTCTGACTGAATGAGACACTCAGAACAGCTGAAGTCACACAAGATGCAGAACAGTGGCTACCAGGGAATGCTTGATGGGGACAGAGTGAGCTCATAGAAATCTCTGGAAATTCATGAGGTGATAGTGAGATGACAGTGTAAATGAACCTGACACCACTGGATTTTATGCTTAGCGGTGATTAAAATGGTAGAATGGTAGGTTATACTATACGTTTATCTTTTTTTTTAATTATTTTATTACATATTTTCTTCATTTACATTTCAAATGCTATCCCGAATGTCCCCTATACCCTCCCCCTACCCTGCTCCTCTGCCTACTCACTCCCACTTCTTGGCCCTGGTGTTCCCCTATCTGGGGCATATAAAGTTTGCAAGACCAAGGGGCCTCTCTTCCCAACGATGGCTGACTAGGCCATCTTCTGCTATATATCTGTACATTTATCTTATCACAGTGAGAAGAATTAACAGGCCTTCTATTTCAGACATATACACATAAGAGACTCCATGTGATTTTCAAGCACATGTGGGCCATAAACACACTGATATCTGCACTCAATTAGGGGCTAGCAGCGACATTCATTCTACAAGAGTCACGGGTGCATTAAAAAGACATGGCAAAAATTAACACAGCATCAAAATCTAAAGTTGCATTCAAAGCCAAAGCCTTTATTTCAGTAATAATAAAATGAGTAGGTTTCAGTAGTTATAATCAGGAAACTAAGGCAAAAACTAACAAAAAACATGAGAGTTTAAGGACTCTGCTGCCTTAATGGCAATGTGTCTGAAGCTTTCAATGGAAACAGTAAATATCTTGAAAAATAAATGACCTGAAATTTCAAACACAAAATCTAGAAACACTGAGAAAGCACTCTAAGGAAGAACAGCAACAGCCAAAGCTGCAGAAACTTTAAAGCCGTACTCAGGCAAAGCTGAGAAAGTTCGCACAGGCGGCCTTGATGCACAAGTTCAACCCAATGGTCAGGGGGGAGGTGATTTTCATTTCACAGAAACTATTTTTTAAAAAAGAAAACTATTCCATAACATTAGCATAGCCCTGATATCCAGGTCATAAAAAGATAAAGGGCTGAAGAGGTGGCTCAGTGGCTAAAAGCACTTGCTCTTGCAGAGGACCCAGGTTCAGTTCCCAGCACCCACATCAGGTGGTATAGAACCACTTGTAACTCCAATTTCAGAGGATCTGACACCCTCCTCTGGCTTCCTGGTTTTCCCGTACACATACAGTACATACAAAACGTACGCAGGCACACACACTTACAGTACATACAAAACTTATGTAGGCACACAAACATACACATAAACAAATTTAAAAACAAAACAGAAGCTAGCACACTTCCTTAAAAATTACAAAGTAAGGGACAGTGAACAAAAATAAGAGCGATTTGAAAAATGTTCAATGTGCTGGGTAGTCTTGTGTTATCCTGATATACAAACTAGAGTCATCTGAGAGGAGAAAACTTCAATTGAGAAGATGCCTCCATAAGATCCAGCTGTAAGGCATCTTCTCAATTAGTGATTGATGGGGAGAGGGCCCAGTCCATTGTGGATGGTGCCATCCCTGGGCTGGTAGTCCTTTGTTCTATAAGAAAGTAGGCTGAGCAAGCCATGGAGAGCAATCCAGTAAGCAGCACCCCTCCATGGCTTCTGCATCAGCTCCTGCCTCCAGGATCCTGCCCTCTGTGAGTTCCTGTCCTGACTTCTTTCAAAGACAAACAGAGGTATGGAAGCATAAGTCAAACAGACTTTCCTCCCAAACTTGATTTTTAGTCACAGTGCTTCATCACAACAATAGAAAGACAAGTTGGTACCAAGATTATGGGATATTGCTGTGACCGACCTGGCCATGATCTTGGGAGGGTTGCAGAGGGACTTTTAAATTTTGGGCTAGAAAATCTACTGAATGTTGAAATCTCGGTGGTATGTTCTATGGGAGGTTGGAGATAAGAATGTTGAGAACAGTGCAAAGGATAGAGGCCCGGCTTGTGAAGTTTCAGAGGGAGTTTAAAGACTATGAGGGCTGTTTGCTATTCTGATTTAAGATTCTGTTGTTTTGGTTAGTTGAGGCTGAAGAATCAGCTGTAATTAACAAGATATCAGAACTACTAAAGTGAAATCTTGGCTTTGCTAGAATACTCAATTCTGGTAGATTGGAGCTGAGAAATTAGCAATGATTAAGATGATACCAGGATCGTTGGGGTGAAGTCTTTTGGGAAGTGTTTCCTGAGAGTCACACCCAGAAGCTGTGTTCCAGAGGCAGGCTTAGGCTGTATCTTGCACTGGCAGTTGAACACAATAGTGTAAAAAATCACCAAGGTATTACTGGTTTTGAAGGTATGAAAGAGACATGCAAAGCATTTAATCTCACATTAAATGAGAAAGGAAAGATTGTGGCTTAATCATGATATATTTGTATGTCAAGATGACAAGGGGTCAGTTATGCTGGCTAGTCTGATGTCAACTTTATACAAACTATAGTTATCTGAAAGGATGTAACTTTTAATTGAGAAAAAATGCTTCATTATGATCCAGATGTAAGCACTTACTTAATTAGTGATTGACAGTAGAGGGCCTGGCCCATTGTGAGTAATGCAATCCCTGGGCTAGTGATCCTGGCTTCAATAAGCAGGCTTAGCAAACAAGGGAAAGTAAGCCAGTAAGCAGCACCCCTTTGTGGCCTCTGCATAAGGATCCTGCACTGCTTGAGCTCCCATGCTGACTTCCTTTGATGATGAATAGCAATATAGAAGTGTAAGCCAAATAAACCCTTCCTCCCTGACTTTCCTTTTGGTCACAGTGTTTCATCACAGTAACAGAAACCCTAACTAAGACACTCAATTTTGAAATGCTGGAATGGAAAGATGATTCAATATTAGAGAAACCAGAAAACCCATGTTACTCATAGCATTAAATAATTAAAGAGGAATAATTCTGTGGTCACTCGATAGATGCTAACACAGCATTGAGCAAAAATAGTCATGTGCAATATAAAGTCCTAGGAGGCTAGAAAAAACAACCGAAGAATGTGGTCAACCAACAGCCCCAGATGTAGCAGCAGCCCGACTACCCTCAAGAGAAAAAGGCAGTTTTCCATCCTTCTTAGCCCAAACTGCACTGAATGGCCTCATTGGTACAGTAAGACAATTAAGTGTGCTAAGTGTTACAACTGCTGTCCAGAAAAGAGCTGTAGGACATGTGGATGACATGGTTGCACTTCTAGAGGAACCAAACGAAACAAACTCTGGTGTTCCACCAGCCCCAGCCCACCCACACCCAGAGGCAGCTTGTCCTCCAGGACCTTCAACAGTTCCAGGGTCACAGAACTTCTGACACATCCAGGATCAAAGGATCACAGAGGAAACCAGGTTCCGCAGGAATTCAGACACAACCAGGATCACAGGCTCACAGGAGGAACAGGTTCCAGTTAGAGACAGCAAGGACAGCTAACACCAGAGATAACCAGACGGCAAGAGGCAACCTCAAGAATATTAGAAACAGGCACTGCCGGGGAGAGAGCAGACTGGAGAAGAGGGACCCGTGTCTGGTCCTGGTCATCTGGCGCCTTTCCCGCCCAAGGAGGGGTGTTCGCCTGGCAGCAGTCCCCAGGCTGATCCGGCACCCGACACCTTTCCTCCCCGCCCGAGGAGGGGTGTTCGCCTGGGAGTAGTCCCCCGGCATCCAGAGCCTTTCCCCACCCGAGGAGGGGTGTGCGCCCGAGAGCAGTACTAAAGCTTGATCCGGCAT
>NC_034594.1:164415612-164452471 GCF_900095145.1 Mus pahari
GGAGTGGGTGGGTAGGGGAACAGAGGTGGGGGGAGGGGTATGGGAAACTTTCGGGATAGCATTTGAAATGTAAATAAAGAAAATAATAATTAAAAAAATGTAATAAAAAAAAAAGAATATTAGAAACAGAAACCAATGCTACTTGGCACTATCAGAACCCACCCCCTATCTCCCCCCCACACACACACACACAGCAAGCTCTGGATACCCTAAGACACCTGAAAAAAGCAAGATTTGGATCTAAAATCCCATCTCAAGATGATAGAGGGCTTTGAGAAGGTCATAAATAACTCCCTTAAAGAAATACAGGAGAACACAGGTAAACAGAAGTCCTTAAAGAGGAAACACATAAATCCCTTAAAGAAATACAGGGAAACACAATGAAACAGGTGAAGGAAATGAACAAAACCATCCAGGATCTAAAAATGGAAATAAAAACAAATCACAAAGGGAGACAACCCTGGAGATGGAAAACCTGGGAAAGAGATCAGGAGTCATAGATGCAAACATCACCAACAGAATACAAGAGATAGAAGAGAGAATCTCAGGTACTGAAGATACCATAGAAAACATCCACACAACAGTCAAAGAAAATGCAAAATGCAAAAAACTCCTAACCCAAAACATCCAGGAAATCCAGGACACGATGAAAAGACCAAACCTAAGAATAACAGATATAGAAGAAAGTGAAGATTCCCAACAACTTAAAGTGTCAATAAACATCTTTAACAAAATTATAGAAGTAAACTTCCCTAACCTAAAGAAAGAGATGACCACAAACATACAAGAAGCCTACAGAATGCCAAATAGATGGGACCAGAAAAGAAATTCCTCCTGTCACATAATAATCAAAACACCAAATGCACAGAACAAAGATGGAATATTAAAAGCAGTAAGGGGAAAAGGTCAAGTAACATATAAAGGCAGATCTATCAGAATTACACCAGACTTCTCAACAGAGGCTTTAAAAGCCAGAAGATTTTGGGCAGATATCATACAGACCCTAAGAGAACAAAAATGCCAGCCCAGGCTAATATACCCAGCAAAACTATCAATTACTATAGATGGAGAAACCAAGATATTCTATGACAAGACCAAATTTAAACAATATCTTTACACAAAGGATAATAGATGGAAAACTCTACCACAAGGAAGGAAACTATACCCAAGAAAAAGCAAGAGATTAATCTTCTCACAATAAGCCCAAAAGAAGAGAGCCACACAAACACAATTCCACCTCTAACAACAAAAATAACAGGAAGCATCAGTCATTGGTCCTTAAGCTCTCAACATCAATAGGCTCAATTTCCCAATAAGAAGACGTGGACTAACAGAATGGTTACATAAACAGGACCCAGCGTTTTGCTGCATACAGGAAACACACCTCAGTGACAAAGACAGACACTACCTCAGAGTAAAAGGCTGGAAAAAACTTTCCAAGCAAATGGTCCCAAGAAACAAGTTGGAGTTGTGATTCTTATATCGAATAAAATGGACTTTCAACCAAAAGTTATCAAAAAATAAAGGACACTTCATAGTCATCAAAGAAAAAAATCTACCAAAATGAACTCTCAATTCTGAATATCTATGCCCCAAATGCAAGGGCAAACACATTTGTAAAAGAAACATTACTAAAACTCAAAGCACACATTGAACCTCACCCAATAATAGTAGGAGACTTCAACACCCGACTCTCACAAATAGTCAGATCATGGAAACAGAAACTAAACAGAGACACAGCCAAACTAACAGAACTTATGAACCAAATGGATTTAACAGATATATACAGAACATTTCACCCTAAAGCAAAAGAATGTATCTTCTTCTCAGCATTTCATGGGACCTTCTCCAAAACTGACCATATAATCTGACACAAAACAAGCCTCAACCAATACAAGAAGATTGAAGTAATCCCATGCATCCTAACAGATCACCCACAGACTAAGGCTGATTTTCAATAACAACACAAACAACAGAAAGTCCACATATACATGAAAGCTGAACAACTCTCTACTCAATGATAACTTGGTCAGAGAAGAAATTAAGAAAGAAATTAAAGACTTCTTAGAATTTAACTAAAATGAAGGCACAAAATTATCTAAACTTATGGGACATGATGAACGCAATGCTAAGAGGGAAACTCATAGTGCCGAGTATGTCCATAAAGAAATTGGAGACAGCATACACTAGAAGTTTAACAGCACATTTGAAAGCTCCAGCACAAAAAACAGCAAATATACCTAAGAGGAATAGATGGCAGGAAATTATCAAACTCAGAGCTGAAATCAACCAAGTAGAAACAAAGAGAACTAACTATACAAAGAATCAACAAAACCAGGAGCTGTTTCTTTGAGAAAATCAACAAGATAGACAAACCCTTAGACAGACTAACCAGAGGCACAGAGACAGTATCCAAATTAACAAAATCAGAAATGAAAAGGGGAACATAACAACAGAAGCTGAAGAAATCCAAAAAAAAAAAAAATCACCACATCCTACTATAAAAGGCTATACTCAACAAACTGGAAAATCTAGACGAAATGAATGATTTTCTAGACAGATGACAGGTACCAAAGTTAAGTTAGGATCAGATAAGCCATCTAAACAGCCCCATAACCCCTAAGGAAATAGAAGCAGCCATTAAAAGTCTCACAACCAAAAAAGCCCAGAACCAGATGATTTTATTGCAGAATTCTAGCATACCTTCAAAGAAGACCTATTACCAATACTTTTCAAACTATTTCACAAAATAGAAACAAAATGGAACACTACCTGATTTGTTCTATGATTCCACAGTTATGCTGATACCAAAACTACACAAAGACCCAATAAAGAAAGAGAACTTCAGACCAATTTCACTTATGAATATTGATGCAAAAATACTCAATAAAATTCTTGCAAACCGAATCCAAGAATACATCATAATGATCATTCACAATGATCAAGTAGGCTTCACCCCAGGGATGCAGGGATAATATAAGGAAATCCATCAATGTAACCCTATATAAACAAACTCAAAGAAATAAAACCACATGATCATCTCATTAGATGCTGAGAAAGCATTTGACGAAATACAACACCCTTTTCATGTTAAAAGTCTTGGAAAGATCAGTAAATCAAGGCCCATATCTAAACATAAGAAAAGCAATATACAGCAAACCAATAGCCAACATCAAACTAAATGGAGAGAAGCTGGAGGCAATCCCACTAAAATCAGGGACTAGACAAGGCTGCTCACTCTCTCCCTATCTATTAAATATAGTACTCAAAGTTCTAACCAGAGCAATTAGACAACAAAAAGAGGTCAAGAGAATACAAATTGGAAAGGAAGAAGTCAAGATATCACTATTTGGGAATGATGATAGTATATTTAACTGACCCCAAAAATTCCACCAGAGAACTTCTACAGCTGATAAACAACTTCAGAAAAGTAGTTGGATACAAACTTAACTCAAATCAGTAGCCTTTCTCTACTCAAAGGATAATCAGACTGACAAAGAAATTAGGGTACTGGCACCCTTCACAATAGCCGCAAATAATAAAAAACATCTTAGTGTAACTCCAACCAAGCAAATGTACAACAAGAACTTCAAGTCTCTGAAGAAAGAAATCGAAGAAGACCTCAGAAGATGGAATGATCTCCCATGCTCATGGATTGGCAGGANCTTCTCAGCATTTCATGGGACCTTCTCCAAAACTGACCATATAATCTGACACAAAACAAGCCTCAACCAATACAAGAAGATTGAAGTAATCCCATGCATCCTAACAGATCACCCACAGACTAAGGCTGATTTTCAATAACAACACAAACAACAGAAAGTCCACATATACATGAAAGCTGAACAACTCTCTACTCAATGATAACTTGGTCAGAGAAGAAATTAAGAAAGAAATTAAAGACTTCTTAGAATTTAACTAAAATGAAGGCACAAAATTATCTAAACTTATGGGACATGATGAACGCAATGCTAAGAGGGAAACTCATAGTGCCGAGTATGTCCATAAAGAAATTGGAGACAGCATACACTAGAAGTTTAACAGCACATTTGAAAGCTCCAGCACAAAAAACAGCAAATATACCTAAGAGGAATAGATGGCAGGAAATTATCAAACTCAGAGCTGAAATCAACCAAGTAGAAACAAAGAGAACTAACTATACAAAGAATCAACAAAACCAGGAGCTGTTTCTTTGAGAAAATCAACAAGATAGACAAACCCTTAGACAGACTAACCAGAGGCACAGAGACAGTATCCAAATTAACAAAATCAGAAATGAAAAGGGGAACATAACAACAGAAGCTGAAGAAATCCAAAAAAAAAAAAAATCACCACATCCTACTATAAAAGGCTATACTCAACAAACTGGAAAATCTAGACGAAATGAATGATTTTCTAGACAGATGACAGGTACCAAAGTTAAGTTAGGATCAGATAAGCCATCTAAACAGCCCCATAACCCCTAAGGAAATAGAAGCAGCCATTAAAAGTCTCACAACCAAAAAAGCCCAGAACCAGATGATTTTATTGCAGAATTCTAGCATACCTTCAAAGAAGACCTATTACCAATACTTTTCAAACTATTTCACAAAATAGAAACAAAATGGAACACTACCTGATTTGTTCTATGATTCCACAGTTATGCTGATACCAAAACTACACAAAGACCCAATAAAGAAAGAGAACTTCAGACCAATTTCACTTATGAATATTGATGCAAAAATACTCAATAAAATTCTTGCAAACCGAATCCAAGAATACATCATAATGATCATTCACAATGATCAAGTAGGCTTCACCCCAGGGATGCAGGGATAATATAAGGAAATCCATCAATGTAACCCTATATAAACAAACTCAAAGAAATAAAACCACATGATCATCTCATTAGATGCTGAGAAAGCATTTGACGAAATACAACACCCTTTTCATGTTAAAAGTCTTGGAAAGATCAGTAAATCAAGGCCCATATCTAAACATAAGAAAAGCAATATACAGCAAACCAATAGCCAACATCAAACTAAATGGAGAGAAGCTGGAGGCAATCCCACTAAAATCAGGGACTAGACAAGGCTGCTCACTCTCTCCCTATCTATTAAATATAGTACTCAAAGTTCTAACCAGAGCAATTAGACAACAAAAAGAGGTCAAGAGAATACAAATTGGAAAGGAAGAAGTCAAGATATCACTATTTGGGAATGATGATAGTATATTTAACTGACCCCAAAAATTCCACCAGAGAACTTCTACAGCTGATAAACAACTTCAGAAAAGTAGTTGGATACAAACTTAACTCAAATCAGTAGCCTTTCTCTACTCAAAGGATAATCAGACTGACAAAGAAATTAGGGTACTGGCACCCTTCACAATAGCCGCAAATAATAAAAAACATCTTAGTGTAACTCCAACCAAGCAAATGTACAACAAGAACTTCAAGTCTCTGAAGAAAGAAATCGAAGAAGACCTCAGAAGATGGAATGATCTCCCATGCTCATGGATTGGCAGGACTAACATAGTAAAAATTGCCATCTTATCAAAAGCAATCTACAGATTCAATACAATCTCCATCAAAATTCTATCTCAATTCTTCACAGAGATACAAGTAGCAATTTTCAAATTCATCTGGAATAATAAAAACCCAGGATAGTAAAAACTATTCTCAACAATAAGAAAACTTTTGGGGGAATCACCACCCCTTAGCTCAAGCTGTACTACAGAGCAATCATGATAAAAACAAACAAACAAACACATGGTATTGGTACAGAGACAGACAGTTAGATCAATAGAATAGTATCGAAGACCCAGAAATAAACCCACACACCTATGGATATCTGATCTTTGTCAAAAAAGCCCAAACTATCCAGTGGAAAACAGCATTTTCAACAAATGGTGCTGATTCAACTGGCGGTCTGCATGTAGAAGAATGCAAATTGATCCATACTAATCTCCTTGTACAAAGCTCAAGTCCAAGTGGATCAAGGACCTCCACATAAAACCAGATACACTGAATCTAATAAAAGAGAAACTGGGGAAGATCCTCAAAGACATGGGCACAGGGGGAAATTTCCTGAACAGAACATCAGTGGCTCATGTTCTAAGATCAACTATTGACAAATGGGATTTCACAACATTGAAAAGGATACTGTCAGCAGGACGAAAAAGCAACCTACAAATTGAGAAAAGGCCTTTACCAACCCTACATCCAATAGAGGGCTATCCAATATATACAGAGAGCTCAAGAAGTTAGACTCCAGAGAACCAAATAACCCCATTAAAAAGGGGTACAGAGCTAAACAAAAAACAAATGCTCCACTATGTTCATAACAGCCTTATTTGTGATAGACAGAAGGTGGAAACAACCTAGATGTCCCATGACAGAAGAATGGATACAGAAAATGTGGTTCATTTACACAATGGATTACTATGCAGCTATTAAGAATGAGGACATCTTGACTTTTGCAGGCAAATGAATGGAACTAGAAAATATCATCCTGGGTGAGGTAACTCAGACCCAAAGAGACATGAATGGTATGTACTCACTAATAAGTGGATATTAGCCCCCCCCAAAAAAACAAACAAACAAACAAAAAACATACAGAATGCACAAGATACAGTCCACAGAATTCAAAAGGCTCAACAAGCTGAAGTGCCCAAGTGAGGACGACTCAGTCCCACTTGGGAGAGAGAAAAAAAGAA
Organism: Mus pahari; assembly: GCF_900095145.1. Lineage (NCBI taxonomy): Eukaryota > Metazoa > Chordata > Mammalia > Rodentia > Muridae > Mus > Mus pahari. The sequence goes on from NC_034594.1 coordinate 164,422,309, forward strand.
ATCAAAGTGGGGATGGAGGGAGGAACTTGGGAGGGAAAATGGATGGGGTGGGGGGGGGCAGTGGAAGGATAGGGAAACTAATCTGGTATTGGGTGAGAGAAAAGGACTGAAGCCCTGAGGGCCATCGGAAAGAATATAAACAGGCAACCTCAGGAAATAGGAGGTTTGGGGGAACCCCCAGAATGCACCAGAGACCTGGGAAGTGAGAGACTTCCAGGACTCACAGGAAATGCCCTACAGTAAGGAGAGGGAACTTATAGAGCCCACCTCCAGCAGGAAGACAGGACATCAAGTGAGGGATAGGGTTGCCATTCCACAGTCACACCACTGACCCATAATTGTTCCTGTCTGAAAGAATTGCAGGGATGGAAATGGAAAGGAACCCAAGGTAAAGAAGGTCCAGTGACAGGCCCAAAGTGGATCCAGCTTAAGAGGCCTGACCTGACACAATTACTGAGGCTATGGAGCGCTCACAAAAAGGGATCTATCATGACTGCCCAACAAGCAGATGAAAGAGTCAGTTGCAGATATTTGTACCCAATCAATGGACAGAAATAGCTGACCCCTGCTGTTGAATTAGGGAAGGCTGAAAGAAGCTGAGGAGAAGGCTGATCCTGTAGGAGGACCAGCAGACTTACATAATCTGAACCCCTGAGATCTTTCAAACACTGGACCACCAGACAGAATACACCAGCTGATATGAGGCCCCCAGCACACATACAGTAGAGGACTTCCAGGTCTGTGTTCATTCAGAGATGACCCACCTAACCATCAAGAGGCCGGAGGCCCCAGGGAGTTTAACGATCAGGTGGGGTGGGGGTGGAGGCATCTATGTGGAGACAGGGTGGGGTGGGGAAAAGGTGTGGGATGTGGAGCAGTTGAAGGGTGGGTGGGGTGGCTGGGAGTGGAATATGGAGTGTACAAAGTGAATTACAAATAAGATTAAATTTAAAAAAAAGATTCTCAACTAAGGAATCTTGAATGGTTGAGAAGCACTTAAAGAAATGTTCAACATCCTTAGTCATCAGGGAAATGCAAATCAAAACGACCCTGAGATTCCACCTCACACCAGTCAGAATGTCTAAGATCAAAAATGCAGGTGACAGCAGATGCTGGTGAAGATGTAGAGAAAGAGGAATACTCCTCCATTGTTGGTGGGATTACAAGCTGGTATAACCACTCTGGAAATCAGTCCAGTGGTTCCTCAGAAAACTGGAAATAGCTCTACCAGAGGATCCAGCTATACCACTCCTGGGCATATACCCAGAAGATGTTCCAACATGTAATAAGGACACATGCTCCACTATGCTTATAGCAGGCTTATTTATAATAGCCAGAAACTGGAAACAACCCAGATGTTCCTCAACTGAGGAATAGATATGGAAAATATGGTACATTTACACAATGGAGTANTACGTAACTATTAAAAACAATGATTTCATGAAATTTTCAGGCAAATGGATGGAACTGGAAAATATCCTGAGTGAGGTAACCGAGTCACAAAAGAACACACATCGTATGCACTCACTGATAAATGGATATTAGCCCAAAAGCTTGGAATTCCCACGATACAACTCACAGACCATATGAAGCTCAAGAAGAAGGAAGACCAAAGTGTGGATGCTTCAGTCTTATTTAGAAGAGGGAACAAATAATTACAGGAAGTAGAGGGAAGGAGGGGTTGGGAGGGTTAAAGGAGGGGCAGGATCAGGTGTGGGGGGAGACAGAGGAGAAGTTCAGAGGGTCAGGACATTTAGTGGAAGTGTGTCGCAGTCGGGGATGGGGAACTGGGGGTAGCCACTAGAAAGTCTCAGATGCCAGGGAAGCAGGAGGTTCCCAGGACCTAACGGGAATGACATGAGCTGAAATACCCAACGCAGGGGAGATAGAACCTGTAGAGACAATATCCAGTGGATAGGCACAGCCCCTAGTTGAGGGATGGGGCCACCTACCCATCTCAAAAATTTTAACCCAGAATTGTTCCTATCTAAAGAAAATACTAAGAGTAGAACAGAGACTGAAGGAAAGGCCATCCAGAGACTGTCCGACCTAGGGATCCATCCCATCTGCAGATGCCAAACCCAGATAGTATGGCTGATGCCAAAAAGTGCTTTCGGACAGGAGCCTGGTATAGCTCTCCCCTGAGAGGCTCTGCCAGAGCCTGACCAATACAGATGCAGATGCTCACAGCCAATCATCAGACTGAGCACAGCGACCCCAAGGAAAGAGTTAGGGAAAGGACCAAAGGAGCTGAAGGAGATTTCAACCCCATTGGAAGAACAACAATATCAACTAACCAGACTCCCCAGAGCTCCCAGAGACTAAACCACCAACCAAAGAATACACATGGAGGGACCCATGGCTCCAGCTGTATGGCCTTATCTAGCATCAATGGGAAGGAAAGCCCTTGGTCCTGTGGAGACTTGATGCCCCAGTATAGGGAGATGCTAGGGCAGTAAGGTGGGAGTGGGTGGGTAGGTGGGTGGGTAGAGCGCCCTCATAGAGGCAGGGGGAGGGAAATTGGATAGGAGGCTAGGCTAGAGAGGAAACCAGGGAGGGGGACAACATTTGAAATGTAGACAAATAAAATAACGAATAAAAAAAAAGAGAGAGAGAAACAAACTCACACATTGATTTCAGCAAGACATCAACTCAACACAAAGATCATCTGAGGAGTCTCCTGCCTCTGCCTCCCATCTGAATACACGAGCTCTGGGATTACAGATGCTCATGAGCTCATCCAGCTGTGTGTGGTATCTGAGGCTCTAAACTCAGATCTTCATATTCCTACAGCAGGCACTTTACCCACTGAGCCACATCTGAGCCCAGATTCCTGTTGTTTATAAATTACTTGTACTCAGAAATTTTGGTTCAGTGGCACAAACAAGATATGGCAATGTAAAGGACTGGGACTGGGGTGCAACTCAAAGAAGACCCAATACTTTGCAGTAGAAACTCTACCAGGAGTTTCTAGGAAGACTCAGTTCCTAAGTCACCTGTAAGGTTCATATATCGCTAGGAGAGATGGCTCTGTGGGCAAAGTGTGGCTATGTGTGCCAGCAAGTCTAACAACCAGGGTTCAGACCCCCGTAAGCCATATAGAAGTTACACAGCAACCCCAATGTCTGCAATCCCACTGTACTTTGCCAGGGCTGGAGAACTGTGTGACACTCATAGGTCAGCTAGCCTGGTCTATGTAGCATTGAACAAGATAGACCCTCTCTCAGGGTGAAAGGCAAGGATGTGAAGTTATCTTCCAATGTCTACATGTGCATGGTAGTGTGCATGCATGAACACACACATACATACACACACACTGCGGGGAGAGAGGTGGGGAGGTATCAATATGTAAACAAACAGTCAATTAAATTCTGGAAAGGAATCTGAAGCGGAATAAGATACTTGGCTATCAGGAAACAGTAAGTTATAAAACCCTGGAATTTAACATAGAGACAATCAGCTAGGCCAGTGCACTAGACTTAATATAAATAAATATCCAAGCATGGATATCTGTATTTTATGACAGAGGCAGAGGGGCACTTGGTGGAACAGTTTTAGCTGCAGGCCATCCAAGAACAGAGAAGACAGTGGGCCAGATATAACCAGGAGATAGTTTGTCAGTCCCAGCTCTGTTCTGTTCTTGGTATCTGCCCTAAAGAAATGTTCACACATATGTGTGAGAAGCTTGAATTGGAAACTTCTCTGAAGCTCCATCTGCAAAGGAAAGGAAACAAGAAGCTTAAATTCAACAACAGGAGAATTCTCTCAGGAGAAGGGTCAACTGACAACATGCCCACTCCACACAGACCCTGCATGCCAACACACCCACTCCACACAGACCCTGCATGCCAACATACCCATTCCACACAGACCCTGCAAGCCAACACACCCACTCCACACAGACCCTGCATGCCAACACACCCAGTCCACACAGACCCTGCATGCCAACACACCCAGTCCACACAGACCCTGCATGCCAACATACCCATTCCACACAGACCCTGCAAGCCAACACACCCACTCCACACAGGCCCTGCATGCCAACACACCCATTCCACACAGACTCTGCAAGCCAACACACCCACTCCACACAGACCATACATGACCACATGCCAACTCCACACAGGCCCTGCATACCAACACACCCATTCCACACAGACCCTGCAAGCCAACACACCCACTCCACACAGACCATGCATGACCACTTTCCCACTCCACACAGACCATGCATACCAACACAACCACTCCATACAGACCATGAAGACCACACACCCACTCCATACAGACCATGGAGACAACACACCCATTCCACACTGACCACATGTGAACACACAGCAACATCACACAAGTCATGCATCTCTGCATTCCCAAAGAATTATCTTCCCAGTTTATCACTAAGAAGTAAAAGAAGTCCACAATTGTTACATTAACCCATGGACACCTGCACACCAGCTGCATCATGGGAGGAAGGTGAACAGGGCATCTCAGACTTAATTCTGCATTTCTTTACAGAGCTTAGGTCATGAATTATAAGCTAGGAAAAGGGGGTGGGAAAGGGAATTCTAATCTTTCCACTCAGTGACCCTATACTCTGGCCACCTCCCTTGAGCATAAACAATCAAGGCCCATGGGAGAGAGGCTGGAAGTCTGATGACCATCATGCCCAAATTACAGCTGCTCACAGTCATGGCGCCTCCCTCTCCAGGCTACACTGAAATCCCTCAGGACCACTAAATAGCTTAGGATATGACAGGAATGGCTTCAACAGTATCCTGTTCAACCAAAAACAGCAGCTTGGGGGAAGGCCTGCCTCTTAAGAAACCTTGACCTTTAAAAATTTGAAATTGGGGAGAGGTAACACATTCTGAAATGTTCCATCAAGGGACCTCACGAAAAAATCCTCTATGATTTGTTCATTAGATATCTGTGCTCCTTCACAAACCTTGTGTAACTGATAGTACACATCTGAAAATGGTACTGATCCTTAGATAAGGAGGCAGGTAAGAAAAGTCAACCCAGTGTTATAAGACAGAAGATGAGGAATCCATATAGACAAGATACCCAAATATTCCCCAAGAGAAGGAAACCATTTATACACAGAACAGGAGGTTGGCGCAGACAGTACATGCTTCACAGAAGAAAACAGGGAGCTAGTAAAAGATCTGGGCAGTGAGCATGGTGCCCTCCTCTTCCACACCCACACAATGAAGGTCACCTGCCTTGGGGTCTTTATCCCTGCAACGAAACACTATGACCAAAAAGCAAGTTGGGGAGGAAAGGGTTTATCCAGCTTATACTTTCATATTACTATTCATAACTGAAGAAAGTCAGGATAGGAACTCAAACAGGTCAGGAACCAGGGGGCAGGGGCTGATGCAGAGGCTATGAGGGGGACTGCTTACAGGATTGCTCTCCATGGCTTGCTCAACCTCCTTTCTTATAGAACCCAGGACAACCAGCCCAGAGACGGTACCACCCACAATGGGCTGAGCCCTACCTCATCAATCACTAATTATGAAAATGCCCTACTGGCCTGTTTAAAATACTATCTTATGGAGGCATTTTCTTAAATAATGTTCCCTCTTTCAGATAATTTTAGCTTGTGTCAAGATGACATAAAACTATCCAGCAAACACCCTCTCCCCCATCCCAGCCCAGATAAACTGTACCTGAGAAACTCTAAATGAGGAAGTTATAGGTGCTATGAAATTTGAGAACACACAAAAAAGCATGTGCATCAAAGTATCTAGAAAGAAAACAGTGGATACAAAGAAACAAGAAAAGAAGTGGCATTTCCCAACAATAAAGGTAAAAGACACAAGACAGATAGCTTCAACAACTGCCAGAGAAATTGCAACATAAAACCCCATATCAGATACCATCTGTGTGAGGGTAGAAGAAGACAGTTTTAAAGACACAAAAGGACTCTAGAATGTATTTCCCTGCATCCTTTTCTAACAAAGATTCTAAAGGGTGGGCTCCAGAAAAATCACACAGTAGGGTGTGTACAGAGTAGTGGCAAGCTGTCCCAGGGCGATAGGAACAGGATGTAGCAAGGAGACAGGAAGATCAGACAACTGACAGACAGCAGGTTGGGCAGTGGTACCCGCATAAAGAGGAGATGAGAGCTTCAGGGAGGGTCATCAGAAGTCAGTTGACCATCTGCCCATGGGGATTTCTATCTGAGGGAGCTTGCACTCCAATAGGAGAGTCTGGAAAGAAGTAGTGGTGGCAACCTTGTCAGTCCAGCAAAGAGGATGTAAGCTGAGGTGGGGAGAAGGTCAATAATGTTTCCATCCCAGCAGTGAGTCACTCCAGTGGTAACAATGTAAACACAGAGACAGAGACATCTCACACAGAAACCCACTGCCTTTATAGATCAAAAGTAAAGAATGAGTTAGTATAGATATTTAAAAGATGGGTATAAAAAACTGGAAAACTAGGAGAATTCAAAGTTGCTGTTAGGGAATGGATGTGGGTGTTGGGGGTGTGACGTCTGTGATATCACACCCTCACTAAACAACAACACCTCTGTCAAGAAGAGCCAGTAAACACCATGGTGATTCCCTAAGAGTCTGTCTCCTGGTGATATGACAGCCATTTAGTTTGTACAAGTTCACACTATAAAGTTCACATCATTATAAAATATCTACATCTCCATCCTTAAGTTACATGTGACTAACCGCCTCTATGAGCCCCAGTTCACTTAGATTGATCTTTCAGATTAGTTACCTCATCCACAACTGTGTGGTCCTATAGTTAAATTCCAAGTTTTGGAGCCTGGAGAGATAGCTTTGAGGGTCAAGTGCTTGTCATACAAGTGAAACAGCCAAGTTTAGATCCCCAGAACCTACATAAGAGTCTGGGCACAGTACTGCTTATGATCTCTGCACTGGGAAAGCAGTGAAAGGGCAAGGGGTGAGCCGACGGCAAGCCAGTCTTGCCAAACTGGTGAGCTCCTGGTTCAGGGAGAGACTCTGACTCAAAAACTAAGTCATATATCCAGCACGGTCCTCTAGAATCCACATGCACACATACTCATATGAGCATGGGTAAGTACATTCAGGAATACACACATCACACACAACACACACATCACACACAACATACACATCACACACACATCACACAATCACATCACACATATCGCACACACACATCATACACACATCACACTACATACATTACATACACAATCACACACACACATCACACATACATCTTACACACACATCACACACAATCACACACACACAATCACATCACAAACACCACACACACACCACACACATCACACAGAACAAACACATCACACACACACACATCAGACACAGGCACACACTTTATAACTTGTTCAACTTGTTCAAGGGCTGGAATGTCACAAGCAGCCAAGATACGCAGAGTAGATGGGCATGTGCTTCATGTGGAGTAAGAGGGATTTATCCAGGAATATCCTTTGTGTCTGAAATTTAGGATGCTCCAAGGAGATCACATATAACTGTATTCAACTTCCGCAGAGTAGAGCTAAATACTTGCCTTTCCCTGTCTCCAGTCCCCTCATCTGTGAACCTCAAGTATTAACAGACCTAGAAGGGCTGCAGCAACTATTAAGTATGACACTTTGAAAGAGCCCCAGTCAGTGTCCATCTTGCCTCATCTGTAATCAAAGCTGGGAGCTACAACAGCCCCAAGTATCTTATCCCTCAGAATGACAATTCTACCCTCCAACCTCTGACACAAATAAGATATGGGGCCAGGCAAGCAATGCCTCTGCAGGGTGAGTCCACCCTGCTAGTCTTCCTCTGACTGGACCACAGTACAGGCTCACTGTGCAGAAGTAGAAACCATAAGATACAGAGCACAGGTGCCACCCTCAGAGGAGACAAAAAGCAGTGACTTCCATTGCTGCTTTTCTGTGCTCCTGTGTACTTATGAGTAAGTCTCATGACATATATGCCTCATCCTTCATCTTCCCCTAACAGGACGAGAACATTTTCTTATAGTGGCATTGCACCAACAATGTCATTACACCAACACCATCACTTTCAAGAGCACAACCATTAGCTTGGCGAAGGCCCTGCATCTTTTATACTGTGGTCTTTTCTGTCACCCTCATAAGAGACAGTCAAGGGTCATTCTGTCATTGACTCCAACCTGCTACAGGAACAGGGCCAACAGCAGAGGAAACGAGACTCAACTTAAAGCGCGTTCTTCACTTTGTGTGGGTAGCTACAGGCACGCGGCTGCCAGCCCAGCTCATCTCAAACAAGGCCAGCAGCTGCTCGGCGTGCTTTTTTAAGCGGAGTTTATTTCTAGGTCTTTGGAGAGATGTGAGACACTTTAGAAGGATTTTATTTTAGGAGTCCTATGCTCTGTGCCTTCTCAGAGCTTTAAAATGAGCACTCAAACATGCAATACACACAGAAGCACAGCGCGCACACACATATAAACACATAAAAATATACTGCACTTAGTATGAGCACATTACTTAGGGAATAAGCAAAGGGCCCAACAACAGGAATCTTGGCGGCTCCAGCCCTGCTGTTTCCAGGAGATAATGTGAATTTGGAGGGTAAGAAAAGAGACAGCCTTAGGAAGGGAACCCAGAGAGAGCTTCAGTGGGTATGTTACAAGAGCTATTTTCCCCCATGAGGCACAGCTCTGTAAGCCTGTGTTTTGCTCTCAGCTAGGACAACAGTGACAGGAGAGTAGATAATCAGAACAGGAGACCTGTCCTGCTGTGGCTGAGCTGGTGGGGAAAGGAGCCGAAACCACAAGTCAGTCTTCCAGGAGAAACCAGATGCTGGGCCAAAGCCTCCCCTGGGGCAACCTCAGCAAAGGGAAGTCTATGGAGGCCAACGTATCCGAGCTGAAGGGGGATTATTCTGAGTTCTACCTGTTAACCAGAGAGGGTGAGACCTGGGCTTCGGATTGCCACTGAGAAGAAAATACATAGGCAATGGTTTGCACGGCCATTTCCAGCTTTATTAATGATGCCATGGTGGGGAGACCAACCAGTCATGCCCGCCAAGGAACATGCTGTTTATAAGAATAGGCCTGCTCTAGCCTTTGGAGCTATTCCAGCATGTTGGTCTGACATATGGTATTAATATGTTAATTTAGCATGTTTGTTTGGTTAAGGACTTTGCATTTCTAGATTTCTAAGTGTGACACTCAAGTCCTTTACATGGGGATCTTTTGGTCTTTCCAGTCGCCTTTCATGTCATGTCAGCCTCTGAACTCCAACAGCACCCAGTTCCCAATTTAAGCTGTGTGTGAAAGCTCCCTCCTGTTAATCCAGTGCTGCTTCTCACTCATCAGGGTTCTGCCCAAGTCTGGCTCCTTGGCAACCAAGAGCTCAGCTCACATCAACTCCTTCCCTCACGAACATCAATGTTCTAGAAGCTTCTTTCTGGGTATAGTGCATACACACCTTCTTCCGGTCATCAACTGGCTTGCATACAGTATTCCTCTCAACTACACCAAAGACTGCAGGGAGAGAGATGTCACTCACCGCTCTTTGCTTCTGATAGCCCTCTAACCAAGGCTCTTTAGTCTCATTTACCTGATCCTTGAATGGCATCACCCCAGTGAGCTCTCCCTTCCATGAAATACCCTCTTCTTGGGTTCTGCAAAATTACCCCTACATTTCTATCCCACTTTCTGGTTCCCTCCTTCACCCAATGTATTGGCTGGTTTTGTGTGTCGACTTGACATAAGCTGGAGTTATCACAGAGAAAGGAGCCTCCCTTGAGGAAATGCCTCCATGAGATCTAGCTATAAGGCATTTTTCTCAAAGGGTAGGGGGATCCATTGTGGGTGTTACTATCCCTGGGCTGGTAGTCTTGGGTTCTATAAGAAAGCAAGCTGAGCAAGCCAGGGGAAGCAAGCCAGTAAGCAACACCACTCTGTAATCTGCTACAGTTTCTGCCTCCAGGATCCTGCCATGTTTCATTCCTTCCCTGATTTCCTTCCATGATGAACAGCAATGTGGAAGTGTAAGCTGAATAAACCCTTTCTTCCCCAACTTGCTTCCTGGTCGTGATGTTTGTGCAGGAACAGAAACCCCAACTAAGACACCAACTATCAAGTATCGGTGCGTCCCAAACTCAGTGTGGACTTTGTCTATCTCTTCACACCTCCCTTCCCCTCCTCTCCACCTCTCTCTCTCAGTCTCAAACATGATCATGCCTCCAAAATACCACCCATAGGCTCCCAAATCTTTATTTCTAGGCTCGACCTTTCTTCTGAGACATACTTGGCAAGGTTGTATCAGACAATGTCTTCCTATATTGTGAAAACAAGTTAATTGTCCATTTATTGAAGAAGTTAACTAGATAGGCTCCCCAGCTGCACAGAGACCAGGGCATCATCCACTGGAAACATGAAGACACAGAACAAAGAGCAGGGACAGAGGGATCACGTTACATGCAGCTGAGAGTTCTCCACTGCTTGACAAAGTCCCCAACATAAGACACTAAATTTATGCATATGTAGCAGAGGATGGCCTAGATGGTCATCAGTGGAAGGAGAGATCCTTTGTCCTGTGAAGGTTCTGTACCCAAGTATAGGGGAAATGCCAGGGCCAGGAGATGGGAGTGGGTGGGTTGGTGAGCAGGGGGAAGGGGATAGTGGGTTTTCAGGAGGGAAATTAGGACAGGGGATAACATTTGAAATGTAAACAAAGAAAATATCAAATAAAAAGAAAGAAAAGAAAAGACACTAAATTGAAGAGTGGAGGGCCAGGTTTGTCATGCCTAAGTAGGCTCAGTCTTGGAAGAGCTCTGATCCCCTCAGTCTAGTGAGCACCTAGTCTCTCTCAGCTACAGTGGACCCGAGTGGGAGAACAGCAGACCAGCCACTACTGCAAATGGCACTGTTCCTCACAGGCACAGGTTTTATATTCTCTCAGAGAGGCCCTTGAGGCAATGGATTCTGACCACTAAGAAACTTTCTAGCTGAGTGAGGTGACATCTGGTACCAGCTGAGTGTCTTGTCATTTGGTGAGTCAGGATCCCAAAGAATCAGGTCACTTTAGGGTAAATGACCTTTGGGCCTTGATAGCCAGCTGTCTGCTCATATTCAACCAATCACAGTGCTGATGGCATTGGTTCTTCATAGCCCACTGTCTGCTCTCCTCAACCTGCTGGTCTACCAAGTGCAAGGAGCCATGGTCTGCTTTCTTTCCGATGTGCCAGAACCTTCCAGAACCATTAGACTGATGGTAGTGGTTAACCTCTGAGGCACATTTCCTAAGTTAAGTCTATAAGTAGAGATTTCACTGCCCCATAAGGGATTTAGTCATTGTATTCAGACACTCTTGAGGAGAAGAGGAGCTGGGGGCTGAGGAAGAAGACTATATTTAAATCATGCAATAAAATGGAAATCAGGAGTGAGTTGACAAGGGTTAACTTCTTGAGATATGGGTTCACCTTTGCATAGGAATAACTGATGAGCAGCCGGGAAGGGTCTCTCTCCACGGAGAGATCAGATCCCAGCTGGCAGAAAGCAGGGTCATGCCACTGATGCTTTGAACTGCCACCACTAACTAAGAGATTTCAAGGCTGAACACAAATTCTGGCTCCCTGAGGAGTACGGTATCAGGAAAGAGTAGGTTGCCTCAGCAGCAACTCTACTTCCAACCAGTAAAAGAACTTGGTGAAAATGCCTGTTGCCAGTTTCCTACAGATCTGTACTTACCAGAACCAGAGGTGCTAGCCTCCTCCTTGTAAAGTAGCAGGGTGTTAGCAGGTGGTCTCTTCCTTTTATATATGAACATATTTTGTATTGAGTATTAGGGCAGCAGTTTTCAATCACTAGATCCGTTGGTATCTGTACCGCTATAAAACAATGTCTCAGCACAATGCTCAGTAGTCCTCTACCTTCCTGGGTTCTTCCAGCAGGGAACCTGTGTTGTCCATACCACTGGCAAGCCCCTCCTCTCTCTTCTGCTCTCCTCAGTGAAGTCAGAAAACATCACTCATTCACTCAATGGAGCACAGTGCCAAGCACGGTGATAACTGTCATTGTGTGTTGATTATGTGGCCTCTATAGACTCAAAGGTCAGTGAGGGAGATAAAGATTAAACATCTAAACGTATTTCATTAAGCTATCACAGCTGCACTAGGAGAGAACATGTGTAGTCTCAAATGGAGTATCCAGAGGGACCTGCCTGAACCAGGAAAAACAGCATAGGGTTCACAACCAAATTGTCTAGCAAGACAGAGTCTGAAGGATTGAGATGTGGTAGGCAGAGAGGGTACCCCAGGAGATTAGAAGCCTTGTGGGGGAGCTTTAGCTTGGGGAGACAGGCTTGCAGGGACAGGGGCCAGCAGGACAGGATTCAAGACAGTAATAATCAAGGCCTCAGAGTTTGTCCTAAACATTGAAGACTTAGTTCTGTGAAGATGGAAGCCACATTGAGTTTCATTTTTTAAAGTCTTTTTATTATTTTCATGACTGGGCATTTTGCCTTCCTTTAGTTATGTACATCAAATGTATCAAATGCCCATGAAGAATTAAAGAGAGTCTTGGAGACCGTGGAACTCAAGTTTCAGACAGACCATTGTGAGCTGCTATGTGGGTGCTGGGAACTGAACCCAGGTCCTCCTGAAGAGTCACAGGTGCTCTTTGCTACTGAGCCATCTCACCAGCCCTAACAACTGGGTTTTAAAGAGTGTGGCATGGTTGGATTTTTACTAAGGAACATCACTAGGCACGAGGAGAGTGATGGACTGAGGAGAGCAAGAATGGAAGAAGAGCTACTAATTAGCTGCTGTTTGGTTACCAGGCACAAACCGAAAACAGTGTGGATCAGGAGGGTTCCGGTGGCTACACAGTGACTGAGAAAACCTCAAGATCAAGTCAGAAGGCAGGAGAAACAGTTCATGCAGGAGAAGGAAAAGCTAACGGTTTAGGCTTTGGGTAACCTGAGAAATGACAATCCCGTTAACATAGAGCACACACCTGAAGATGAGGGAGAATGGGTTCAGAGTCAAGACACCTGCAAGGGAGTCAAAAAGAGGTTCAGTGGCCAGCTGGATCCATGAGTCAGGGCACCAGTAACGAAGATGCTTTCAGGTTACCGGGGTCGGGTTGGAGAGATGGTTCAATGGTTAAGAGCACTTGCTGTCTTGAGGACTGTGTCATTCCTACGGAAGCTCACAACCACCAGTCCCAGAGGATCTGATGCCATTTCCTAGCACTGCATGCAGTGTGGTACACAGACATATATACAGGGAAAACACATACATAGAAAATAAGACTAAAAGATTAAAACATCACAGTCAAATGTGCTACTTTTAAAGATGTTTTGTGAAAAGTGGGTATGTTTTGGGACTGTACTATTCAAGGTGATGTCCAGAAACCACAATTAAGCTACTTCTCAAATGTGCTAAGCGTGCAAGGGCCTTGGGTCATTACCCTACAGTGTGGCAGATCCTGCATTCGAGAACTTCTGGGGAGCCAACTTTCCTGTTTGGTTTGTTCCCAACCCGATTTAGTCTGCGCTAGGTCACAGAGAACAGTTGGGTTACTCACTTAATAGTTCAGCTCTATCAATCCGTGACTCAGAGTCCACGGTACACTGCTTCATATTCTCCTCAAGGTTAATATTAAAGCATTAAGGTTTCTTGAAGGAGCATTGGAACTGTGCCTGAGACTGAGCAGGGAAAAAAAAAACCTCTGGATTCCAGGGGTAATCCCTGGGTTTCAGGCTTTGGGGAAGAGCCTTCAGTCTTGAGAGAAGACACCCTTAAGATGCCTCTTCTTCCATGGCGTTCAGCATGATGTCACCATCACTTTCACTATTCTCCATAGACTTTATAGACACTTCTTTCCTTCTGAATATGATTTCTATCCTTTTTTTTTAAAAGATTTATTTTCATTTAATTATGAGTCTATGTGTGTATGTCTGTGCATATGCATGAAGTACCCTCAGAAACCAGGAGGTGGCGTCAGATCCCCTGGAACTGGAGTTGCAGAGAGTTGCAAGCATCCATGTGGATGCTGGGAACCAAACCAAGGTCTTCTGGAAGAGCAACAAGTGCTCTTAATCGCCGAGCTCTCTCTCCAACCCCGAAATGCTTCTCTTTACATATGCACAAGCATACTTAATTTCTTCCAACGTGCTGCTCTCCTGTGTGCTCATCTGTTTTTACTGAGATAGCTGTCTTCTGCATGGTGGCTCTCTGGACTGAAACTGCCCTTCTGCATGGTGGCTCTCTGGACTGAAACTGCCCTTCTCCATGGTGGCTCTCTGTACGGAAACTGCCCTTCTGCATGGTGGCTCTCTGTACGGAAACATGCTTCAGTGCATTTGTTCCATCTTGATGATTTTTTAAATGTGTTTGCTTTAGTCTCGTGTGCTGGGTAGAATATATCCACATTAATCTTTTTTTTTTTTTCCAGTGAAACCTCTTTTGTGTTTTACAGCCTGCCACGAGACCAGACACTGGCACATTTCCTGCTGGGTCATTCTTCGGGTTGGCAGAACACTGTTCATATTCAAAAACACTGATTTCCTACAAGATCCTCGCATGTCAACTGCCACACTTACAAGGCAAAAAAATATGTGTGTAGTGCTTAAGACATCTGTGAAGGGAAGTGTTCAATTAATATCCCAGTCCTATCTATAGGTTCAGAATGCCGTTTTGTGCCTTAGCTGTCTTCTATGCTTGTACAACAGACAGCTTCTATCAAAAGCTAAAATACCAGGACCACTTGGGACAGTCAAGTGCAGCATCACTCAGGACGGGCAAGGGCTTCTGGGAACATGGGGGCATCTGGGAGCATGGGAGCATCTGGGGGGATGGGGTCTTGATGCCTCCTCTACAGGGCAGTAAGAGCTGATATGCACCATGCAGAATCAGCTGTGAACACGTGAAAACCTGTAACCTGACAGCTCTATTCAGGAAAACTCATCCTGATTATGATATCTACGTCAATACAATATAATGAAATGATTAATAACAGATTATTTAAACAAATCATGAGTTTACTAGGCCTTTTGACACCAATCTGCCTGCTTAGCAGGGCTGAAACACCACCATAGCTTTTACTGAAAATGGCTGAGTGTGCACATACAAACAGAACATACTTAGAAGAATGAGCTTTGATGCGAATTTTGTTAATTTACTCATCTGGATTTTGTAATTTTTCTATAATAAATGCCTAGGCCTTTATAGTTACAATATTCATTCATCAATCCGACCAACCATTCATGTAAACAGTGATTGGTTTTGAAGTCTTCTCCACCCCGCCCCCAGTCATACTTCCTAAAGATGTACACACTCTGAAATTGTCTGGCAAGAACAGTTTATATTCGAGTGAATCTGGTGACCCCTATCCCTCCCAAACCTGTCCCTCCTTGTTCAGCTGCCCCCTACCACACAGGCAATGATGGATCACACTTACCAAAGTCTCCCGGATGCAGGGTGTCTCTAGCAGCCTCCGGACCCCACTCTCCACAGTGACTCCCAGCCAGTTGAGTGCTGCCCAGCACCAGAGGTCCTCATAGCTGCCATGCCAGTAGCTCACAAATGCAAACGTTGTCGCAGTAGAAAGCAATGTCCCCAACAGGCCACGCTGGGACCCGCCCAGTGGGATATACACATACCTGCAGAAAGAAGAGGCTGTGAGAAACTATGCTGAAGGGGGGAAGGGATGCACCTGCCTCTCCCTGCTCTCCCGCTTGACTCTAATACCAACATTATCATTAACAGAACAAAAAATCCCACTTCCAGGAAGCTGTAGCCATTCTGCGAACTAACTCTCCACCTCACTCATTGTTGACAAACCCACAAACCTCCACAGGGAGTGGAGTGTATGAACATACACCAAGGAGCCCTCATCATGACAAGAGTGCTCCTGCACAGATGCACCCAGTTCTGGAGCCCATCACAGGGTGCCAACCAGGCTGCTTGCATTGTAAAGAGGCTGACCATCATGGCCAGCATGCCTTTCACAGTGCAGACTACTAAGCTTAGAGTAAACCCATTGTTTAAACTCAGTTGCTAAAAGCAGGTCCTTCCATGGTAGGAGTGGGGTGCATAAGTGGGGTAACAGGGCTGATTCCCGACGCCCAGGCAAGTGGCCCAGATGGAGAGGAGCTCTGGACTCACAGGAGTGCAGGACCACACCCCCTCACCCTCTGCCCCAAAGCACAGAGTCCTCAGATATTTCTCCATCCCTGAGTGAGTAATGCCCAGGGCTGTGAGAGCCCAGAAGTCCCCAAGCATGCCCTCCTTGTGGGGTTTTAAAAGCCCAAAGGCCTTGGTTCTTTCTGGTCAGTTTCTCTTTGTCCTTCTTCTATCCAGGAAGGGACAAGAGACCTTTATCTGAAGACGTGATGTCTTCTGAGACACTGTACAAGCACCCTTTTACTTGATTCTTTGAAGTGCCGTGTGGTTCACACCTGCCATCCCAGAATCCCTAATGGTTGTTTGTACTGTACATGTGATACTTGCTTACTGTGGAAAAAAAAAAAGCTTTATTTAAAAATACATTTTTTTTATAGAACTACTTCTCAGAAGAAGCCAAAAATAAATAAAATTAATCAGATCAGAAAATAAATGACAAAACTATGTAAGTATTTTTATTTGAGATAATTTAAACAATGGATAAAAATTAAGCATATTGGGCCGGTGAGATGGCTCAGTGAGTAAGAACACCCGGCTGCTCTTCCAAAGGTGCAGAGTTCAAATCCCAGCAACCACATGACTCACAACCATCCTTAACAAGAGCTGACTCCCTCTTCTGGAGTGTCTGAAGACAGCTACAGTGTACTTACATACATAATAAATAAATAAATCTTTAAAAAAATTAAGCATATTACTGAGTGGAGATTCACTAGATATGTACATTGTGCAATGACATTGGCCCCTCAAACTCTTGTTTCCAAAATCCTGAGGCTAGAACTCAAGACCTTGTGCAAGCTGGGAAAGTGTTCCACCATATCCTGGTCTTCCCCCCCCCCCAACTTCTGTTTTTCTTTATGGTAAAAACATTCTGCATCATTTCTCTGAGCATATCTAAAGATACATATGCTACTGTCTTCAGTAGTGACTGCCAGGTCCCCCAAACGAGCCTCACTCAGTACCTGTGGCTCCTCCCAGCTTCTCTCCCCACCCCCTACCCTCCACCTCTTCCTCCTGGGGGCTTTCCCCCAGCCCCTTGCTTCTGATTCCTCTGCAACTCAGCCCTTTTCACCACATGCCTTCTTGGTTGTCATGTGCTCTCTTGATCCTCTTGCCCCATCTCCTCTCTCTTCTCTTCCCCTTCCTATTCCCGTCCCCTCTCCTGTCATGGCCAGGTCTGTTCTGCTGGCCATGATCAGTCTGGCCATTCTCTCCTGTCTTCTCAACCATACCATGGAGCAGTCACGGCCCCACTTCACTCAGCCACTTCCTGTACACCACGACTGGACTTTTTGTCCTGGCTAACTAGGACTGGCTAACTGACTGCTGACTGACAAGGACTACCTGTGGCTGTACTTGAGGTCAAATTCTAGGTTTCACTTTACCACTAAGCCGCATGCAAACTCTTCTCCACAAAGACTTTCCCTCTACCAGGCTCCTCTACCCGAGGAGAGGAGCTCTTGCTTGACCGGCCTGCACAACCCAGTTGTCAGGTCAGTTTAGAGCGAATCCCTCCCTGCCCCATCGGTTACCCTTGATATCCTAATTCCTTTCCCCTCCGCCAGACACCTTAGTCAGGCAAGAACTCCATTAAGTTGGAGACTGGGGTGGTGTGGCTCAGTGGGCAAAGTACTTGCAATGCAAGCACAAGGACCTGAGTTTGGTTCCCAGGACATTCTCTTTCCCCCAAAAGTTTAATTTCAAGGAAAAGTGTAATTCCGGGGTCAGGGAGACGGAGAAGGGGCTGTGGCTTATTGCTCTCATCTACCTGATAAGCTCAGGCCAGTGAGACACCTGTCTCCAAAGCATGTTGACAGCACCTGAGAAATGACACTGAAGTCATCCTCTGGCTTCCACATGTGTACACACATATACATGTACCTGCACACGTGTGTCTGCACATGGACAGGTACACAAGGAATCCCACTAGGTCTATCTACCAGAGTCTCCCTAAATCCCAGTTTCTCCAGTAATTTTCCACTCAGTGAGCACGCGCTCCATAGGTCTTCCCCACCCCTGGTGTGTTCACGACGGGTTTCCTTCAGAGCCCTTGCTCCATCCTCCACATCCCAGTACTCTCTGCACAGAAGGTATGCCTAGCACTTTCGTGGTTTTATAATCTCTCTTACTCGGCAATTCCTCTCACTCTCAAATGAAGCATACCATCACCTTAGCTAACCCCATTTTAGGAGTGAGGGAACAGAGGCTGAGAAGTTAGTTTGGTCAAGAGAGGCATTGAGGAGGAGAAAGGCCAAGATAGAGCCTAACTAGCGTCACAAAGCTAATGCGTTTCCTTGCACCCAAGGCTCAGTCCTTTTGCCTTTCTCCCTAGACAGAAAGAATGCCAGAGCCATTTTACAATGGAGCCACTTCAGAAACATGTGGAAAATAAATCCATCCCAGGCACCAAATTAAGAATGATGTGCCTATACATTAGGTGCCTATACATTCGGTGTCTATACATTTGGTGCCTATACATTCACTGCCTATACATTCAGTGCCTATACATTGGTGGCTATACATTAGGTGGCTATACATTAGGTGGCTATACATTAGGTGGTTATACATTAGGTGGCTATATATTAAGGCATGTTCCTGAAGTGGCTGAAGATGGCTCTGTTGTGAGCATAAGGACCTAAATTCAAGGACCTATCTCCAATTTCTAGACTGAGAAACTAAAATAAAAGCTGAGACAGGTGGATTGCTGAAAAGCACCTCTGAACTAATGAGTAAGCTCCTGGAAAGGGGGAGACCTTTCTTCAAAAACACAAACAAAAACATGGCTGGCGCCTGAGAAACGTCCAACGCCATCCTCTGGCTTATCTACACACAATCCTGTACATGCATGTGCACATACACTCATGTACACACACAAGCACATGCACACATGCATTCATACATAAGTCTGTTTACGCATGTGCACATACAATCCTGTGTACACATGTGCACATACACACACATGCATGCATATGTAAGTCTGTTTATACATGTGCACATACACACACATGCACACACATGCATTCATACATAAGTATGTTTACACATGTGCACATACAATCCTGTGTACATATGTGCACATACGCATATGCTCCTTCTACTTCCAGCATTTACTTAAGCCTTCAAGGAATCAGGGCATTATAAGAAACAAAGACCTGAGATTCTCTTGCAGAAATATGGCATGCCTGGCTGTGAACCAGTGGCTGGTCTTGCTGTGAGGCCACATGCCAAGATGCCAGGTCCACAGGAAGACTTGACAGTATGGGAGGGAAGGTGATGAGGAAAGAAGAAAGTGGGGTATGAGAGGCTCAACCAATGTGCCCCACTTCAGTGTGAGGGAAAAGGGCTGGGTGCTGCTGAAGGGACACCTCCGAGGAGCGAGCAGTGAGCCTGAGAGCCTGCAGTGGCACAGGTCTTACTTGGAGTTCTGCTGCCCCCTAGAGGCTTCTTGATTATCGGTGTGCACTACTCAGGGATTTTGGATTTGGGCTGGAATTACTGTGGCCTCTTACCCTGCACATCATGATCATCTTCACTGAGAACGACTGTGGTTAAAGGAAACATCACAGTATTTGCAGACTTGTTCACATGCTAAGGCTGTATGCACTAAAGAAAAATGAGCTGCACAAGTCAGAAAATCCAGTACAGAATAAAAGCCTGCCGTGCCTCTCACCAGTGAGATGTGGCATTGGGTCCTGTCTGTGAGCTCTGGATGCTGCAACAGCCACCCCTTCCTCACATGTAGCTAATTTAAACCATAATCTCTTACTTTGCTTTCAAAAATAACAGCTGACCAAAAACAGTCTCTGAAAATTCTTTATATCCCTGAAATTAAGATACTGTAGGTCTCCAAGGTCACAAAATTGCTTTGTTCCAAACCAGCAGAGGGATGAGCCTTCACTCTTCACTCTGGAAGACAGTAGATTTGGCAAGAAGAGGGAATAAAGGATCTCTCTTTAATGTATCCTACCAGCCTGGTTCTGTGGTTACTAAGAACAGAGGTGTGCCTGCCTCAGAAAAGCAGTCACGTGAGACACTCTGGTGAGCTGCACAGCCACTGACCTCCTGGTGAAACCCCACTGAGCACAGCAAAACAAAGATTTCTTCTTGTGGGGACACTGAGACCAAGTCAACAGGAGTCTCATCTTGCCTGGCTACCTGGGTGGTCCCTGTCTGCATCTCTGCAGGCCTCCATTCTACATCTTGCAGAATTCACACTATGTGGATGCCCTACAGAGGAAGCTGCATGCAATAGGTAGATGGCATTCACGATGTCGGCCCCTGACTGGGTGCCCTTGCCGGGTGCTCTCTGCGTACTGAAGATAGTCATCAAGACAAGTTTCTGTGAAATACTGATGAAGCTTGTTTTGCCCCTGAGAGGTCCAAGTTAAATCTAGTGTGTTCCTGGCGCCATTATCACAATGGGAGTCGTCCTTGTGGGAAACGGTCTCCTTATTTGGTCAGATCTACAGATGACATATCCACTAGTCTACAGTGAGAAGCCCAGCAGGCCTCAAACTTGTGACAATCCTCCTGCCTCAGTCTCATCAGTGCTGATTACAAGTATATGCCACTATGTATCGTCTTTTATTAACTAAAACCAGGTCATCTTGCTTTGGGCGAATAATGCTCCTTTATGAAGGTGTGCATCGATAAAACTTTAGGATAACCCCAGAGGGCACCAAAACACATCAAAGCCACACTAGGGAAGGAAACCAAAGCAACATTCTCTCTGGTTAATTTGACCACGAACAAGCCCATGTTTCAGTTCCTCGCTTCTCCGCATATGTCTGCCTATAGTTTGTGGTTACAGCTGATCTGTGGTCTGTCTGTTACATGCGTCTGAAACAGTGTTGTTAGTTGTGTCTGTGTGCTGTGCCTCTCTCTAACCATGGACTTTGCTCTGTATTTATAGAACAACACAGAAATTATGCTATGAGAATGAAATAAGGGGTTCTTTACAGAATCTTCAACAGGATTTTACAGGAAGAAGTTGCCTAACTGACCCTGAATAGCACTCAAGACTGCAACAGATATTATCAAGCTATATACCCTGTGGTTTGCAATATTTAGGGTAGAATTTGTTTTATGGTTGCTTTTAATCTGTTGGCTGCTTTCAGCAAATGATCACTATAATACATATACAGGCATGGGTCAGGGCATGGAAGTGCACATAACTTAAGATTAAAGCTATGCATTAGCCTAGGTTGTAAAAGCTGATTGTGTGGGAAATCTAAAGCAAGCAAAGTTGGCTAAATTGTTCTCTCAAAGGCAAGGTAAATGTAAACAGGCTGAGTACACAGTAGGCTAGCAGGTTAATTACATAGTCTTAAATGATCTCAAGACATATAATTAACCTGGCCTCAAGGTCCAACAAAGATCAGTCTCTTTGGGGTCAAGAGGCTTTTCAGAACAACGTATCACTACAGACATGTTTGGACTGGTGAACCCCATTACCTCCTATTGAGTCAAGTTGGACTGGTGAACCCCATTACCTCCTATTGAGTCAAGTNTTGGACTGGTGAACCCCATTACCTCCTATTGAGTCAAGTTGGACTGGTGAACCCCATTACCTCCTATTGAGTCAAGTCAGAGGAATGACATTGATTATCAGACAGACCAAATAATTACGTGCTACAGTGACCAAGATTAGCACCCAGAAGATGTCAGGTCAGTCAGAGGTAGGGCACAGGGAGTCTGTGGGAAGATAGGTAGGTGAGTGTGAGCAGTTCCCGTGAAGGGGAGGGTAGTTTGACTCTACCTCCCCCATGGCCTCCACAAAGAATTCTTCACATCATGCCTACAGCAGGGCCAGCGTTTTGACTGCTCATGTAGGAAACCCGTTGATCTTAAATTCAGTCCATTTTCACCTTTCTCAGGAAGAGCCCTTCAAACTTTCTTAACTTTCTCTTTAAGCTAGAGTGCACTGATTCCTGAAAATGTCTTCAAAGGCAAGCCACTTCTAATATGGCTGCCATTTCAGCTAAATTCCAAGATCCCAACAGGGCTAAACAGGGAGGAAGTATGAGCTTGGTCTAGTGTTTATTTCTCACTATGAAGCGAAAGATTACTTATAAAGGGTTTTAAAGGAGGATACAAACAAAAAAAGAATATAATTTGCTTTAATGTCTTTCCATTCAGTGCAGATCATAATGAAACTTTAATAACTAGGACGCCACAGTTGGTTAATGGGCAACTATAGAGTTGATCATTTCCAGAAAGCAAGGAGAGGTCTACTTGCAAAGTGGAGGGAATACTCAGGCCTGGTGAATTCTCTGCTCCTTCACTAAAAGATGTCGGGTAAAGATGTCTTATACGGTTCTGAAAAGTTCCTAATAAGAATTCTACGTCCTGTCTCTCTCAGAAAATTGTGGAAATTATAAAATAAAAACTAAACTACCTGTAGTGGTGGTTCATACCTATAATCTTAGCAGGTGGTAGGCAGAGAGGCAGGAGAATTGCTATGAGTTTGGGTAAAACCTTTTCTCAAAACAGCAAACTTAGTCAAATTGCATCTTATCTATATGTAAACATCCATGTTTATGTAATTAGATGCCCATATTTTTAAAAACCACAATCTTGCAGTCCACAGAGTTGGTAGCTCTGAGGACTGAAGTGCTATGCTCAGCACAGGACTGTGCTTAAAGCTTAGAGAAACACTCAGCTTGGCCTTCAGAGTCCAAGACCCAGAGCTCATCCCTCCAGAGCTCTGCCTTCTTGGGGCAGGAAATGTGGAAATGCTGCAAAGGCTAGCCCAGGGCAGCAGCAGAGTGCAGGACAAGGAGAGCATGCTCAGGAGTCAGAGGCTAGGCCTCCAGTGGGACCATTTGCCAGTCTTGGGATCCCCGGGCCCGTTAGAAGCCTGCTTCATGGCAGAACCTCAGCCAGTGTGGACAGAGGGTATAGACACCTTCTTCTGAGTGTCTGTGGAGATCATATGAGTTCTTAAAAGCATTCAGGAGGCTTATGTTCCCTGCTTATGGCAAGGACACTTAGAGATCCGGGCTGGGCTGCAAATGTGTTCATATTGCATTGATGAGTAATGCCCCCTCCTCCCTCACCCCTGCCCTGGTAACTCCCATTCTTCTCTCTGCTCTATACACCTCATTATGATGGCTCATTTCCATAAATGGACCATGCAAGAGACACTGGATCTATTGGCTTCTCTCAGCAGAACACCTCCCAGGTTCCTTCAGCAAGTTTGCTCCAACAGGGAGGATCTGGTAACAGATGAACGCCTGTACACTTGCTAATGGTACAGCGTCACAGACAAAGCTTGGTACTTATCACAGATAGGATCTGAAATGTCCTGTCCCCAGCAGGTGTTCTGGCCGACTGTGGCGCCTTCAGGAGGTGAGGCCTATTTGTCCAGAAGCAGACTACCTGAGGCAGGCCTGTGTTGTCAGCTTCCTATCCATACCTTGCAAAGCCAGCAGACTCCTGCCACTGCTGACAGAGTCCCTGTCTCCATCGCCCTCACTTTCCTCCCTCCCCTCCCCCCAATACTACATCCTCAGAGACTAAGAGAAAGCAAACCTCCTCAGCTGCTTCTGCCTCGTGTTTTGTCACGGGGATGAAGAATTAAGTTGGCTTCTTAAGTGAATTCGAAGGTATCAAACTTTAATAGGAATAGTTTCAAATTGTCAGTTACACCCCACAAAGCCGTTACGTAAATGGCGTCATCACAGAGACAAGCACTCCTGTCTCTTCTGTAGCACATGAACTCCATCCTGCTGACTTAAGGATCTCTCTTTACTCAGCACCAGCAGCAGATCCAGGGCTAAATCTGAAGAGGCGAGTGCTGTGGATTCAACCCACTGTTGCTGATGCTTAATCTAGATGTTACCCAGGTGTCCTGCACACATGTAGCATTGAGAGTGTGTTGACAGATGAGGATAAAGCCAACTCTACCATACACCAAATCATCTATCTTCCATACTCTGCAACTAAGGCACTATGGCTTTTCCTTCCACTCAGGATACACCTTATCTACAAAAGTCACCTGACAATGTCCCTTGAAATGAGTGGCTATTGTGTGGGTGGGGATTACATATGTGTGTGTTTGTGTGTGTGTGTGTGTGTGTGTGTACGTATATTTGAAGTTTTATATATAGTATATGTGTGTATGTACAACACACACACACACACACACACACACACACCTACACTTACAATATACTTGCCTGCTACTCACTGAATAGCCTAGAATGGTTTTGAATTCAAAGGCAGTCCTCCTGCCTCAGTCTCGGGAGTACTGTGGGATTACAGGTGTGCATTACCATGCCTGATTTTCATTCCTCCATCTTGAAGCGATCTGACAATGGTCTGGAGGGGCCACTGTCCCAGTGACAGACAAGCCTTTGAAGTAACCCTGAACAAACTGCCTAGAAGACATCATCTTCAGGACTTTCCCACTCTGTGGACAGAGGCACGGGCAGCCTTGGGGCAAGGGTCACCTGACGGCAGACTGTGGTTTCTCTCCATGGGTTTCTAACCCCTCTTCCAGGCCTGCCATTGTCTTGGGCTATAAATAAACACATGAAGCAGATTCCTTGGAGTTTCACTCGAATGGGGCAGAAAGAGAGAGTATAGACTCTTTAGTGCTGTCGAGCATCGCCTAATCGCTAATAAAAAGATCCTTGAAGACTCAGTTTAATAACCACTGAGATTTCCTGGCTGCCTGCCTGTCTTCCTACCTTCCTCCTAAGAGGATACTAAAAGCACTTACATGCCTCTCCAGGCCACATGAAATGGGGCAGAGCACAGCAAGCCGATGCAAAAGGGGTGAATGTGGGGGATGATGTGTGACACCCCCCCTTTCCCTGCAAACTGAAAGGGACAAGGGAACATCCTCCCCTTTCCAGAACACTCTCCACCCTCTGGTCTATCAGCACTTCCTAAACTTAAGGACCAGCATTGCCGTTGGGCGCAGGCACAGCTCCTCCGATGGACACACAGCTTCTCTCCTGAGCAACTGCACTATCTGTTCCTCCTGGGATGTCTGCCTCTCACCCACATATTACCCACTGTTGGCCCTCATTTTCACACTCATTTATCATGGCTTCTTGGGAAATGTGTGCTATAAAAGGACCGTGTGCAACGAGAAGGTCACTGTACTGGTGCTATGCCTTGGGCCCTGTAGAAGAAAGTGTTCAGAAGACAAGCGCAGTGGAGAAATGCCAGGAGGCCTACGGAGGCATTTCACTCTCCATCTGCCTTTGCGGTACAATGATGCAGGCAGCCATGCTGGACGGGGCCTCCCGGAGGCAAGAGAAGAGGCTCTGCTGAGAGCAGACCTCAGGTTCCCATGGCAACATAGTACCACGTACGGAAAGTCTAGTTAGTGGTCACACAGAAAAGAAAATTAACAGCTGGATATACAATTACAAGGCAAAAGAAATTGGCTGCTCAAAAAGCTCCTCTCCCCAGGAAGAATGCATCTGTCACAGCCGCCAAGTGTTTACCTAGGAGATGTATTATCTACGTTGAACTCCCATTGCCTTATGACCAAAATGGAGACCCATCAGCCTGACTCTACCAAAGTCAGCCTTGAACTGGCTCCTGCCTGGACTACCTATTGAATCACCTAGATAGACTCCACCCTTTTAGTGAAGTCATCCTGGATCTAGGCCCTGTAGCCCTTCCAAGGCCTACCTCAGCCATGCTCCCTTCTACTAGGGTTCAATACTCACTTCGAGGAATATTTTTCTCATCTAATCTTACCCTTTGATGTGTTTATGCATGTGCACACACCTTGGTTGTTGAGACAGTGTCTCTAATTAACATGAAGCTTGCCAAGTAGCTGGGCTGACTGGTTAGGGAACCCCAAGAAGCCACCTCTCTCCACAGCCCCAGAACTGGGATTAGAAGCATGTTCCACACCCAGCTTTACCCACCTGGGCTGAAGGAACTGGACTCAAGTTCTCCTGCTTGTAAGACAAGCTCTTCACCAACTGAGCTATCACCCCCAGCCCTCGCCCTTTGGTTTCTTATCTCTTGGAATCACATGTTCATTCCAGCCTAACACATTTCTTTAGACTTCCTGTGCCAGGCTCCTGTTACTGTAGACCACAGTTTAGGTGGAGGACAAGCACCATCTGTTACGCCACACAGGAGAAAATCAGAGCTCTTCTAATGTCAGGGGCCCCGAGAGAGCCTACAGCCTTCGTCTTCTACTGTTCTTCTCACCCTCCTCCTCATCCACTGCATGTCAACACTGCCAACAGTGACTGCAGCAAGCTGACTTGATAAATGCCCACCACCCTCACACACTACGGCAGGCTTAACCCCATCCCACTCCACCCTCATCCCCACTGTGCTCTCAGAAATCCGGTTAAACCACTCACAGAGGTTCCTCAAACAAACAAGAAAGCTGGCAGGGCCTGGACTATAAGACACTTATCTGCTTATCTGCTGACATGTCCCCGGGGGAGCTGCCAGAAGTACCAAAAACTGGGAGGTTTATCCAAAAAGCAAAACGACACATTTTAAGATTAAAGCACTTATCTGAGCATGGTGATGCACACCTTTAATCTTAGCATTAAGGCAGCCAAAACAGGCAGATCTCTATCAATTCCAGACACACACACACACACCAATCTACATATGGAGTTCCAGGATAGCCAGGGCTACACAGCGAGACCCTGTCTCAAAACAAACAAGCAAAAATTAAAAATTAAGTTGGGAACAGTAATTTGTGACCTTGACTCTTAGAGGCTTTATAGGAGACCACCAACATCAGGTGCATGTGAGGGTGTTTTCTTTCATAAGCCTGCAGAAGGATGACTCTCTTGCCCCTTTGGGGGGTACCCAAGTCAAGTTTTCTAGAAAAACAAAAACAAAGCAACAACGAACCAAGCCCTTGTTCTCTGGCATCCACACCCTCCCTTGCTCCAGTGTGTTGGTCACAGAGAAGTCCAGAATCTGGATCATGGTTGGGAAAGAACTAAAGACACACACAGAGAGTGCCTTCGACTGGGGAGATGGCTCAGTGGGTGAAGTGTTCCCCTTGCAAGCATGTGGAACAGAGTTTGACTCCTAAAGCCCCATATAAGAAAGCTGACCACTGAGGGACTAGTTCACAATCAGTTTGCTAGCAAGGCAGCCTATTACCAAAGCCCATGCCAGTTAGAGACCCTGAGATTCTGGCTTAAAACATAAGGTAGACAGAGCCAAGGGAATGACATCAGAGATAGTCTGTTAACCTCCACATGCACACAAGTGTTCACCACATAGGTACACGCACACACACACACACAGGACACTGGAGCACAATGACCATGAAGAGACTTTTCTGTGGGGAGCACAGATGGGGTTCAATGGCCAGAATGTGAAGCAAATGAGAGAAAATAGTGGTGATATCATACAGGCAGTGATGTCATAAGGCAGTGATGTTATGTAGTGATGTTATACAGGCAGTGATGTCATACAGGCAACAGACTCAGAACACTGCCACTCTACAATGTCTTCAAGAGGAGAGAAAATAAAGGCCTCAGGATCAAAAGTGAATAATCCAAGCCTGATGGTTGCTGGAGGTGATGATGAGGCCATTCCCTTCTGGGCTGAAAATGAGGCTCTGACAAACCAGCTTTGGTGGAATTGTTGCACCTGCCTCTCATTTATCACAATTACTATTCACAGTCTCTATCAGAGAAAATGCCTTTTAGAACTGGGTGCTGGGAGGGGAAAATTGATAAATCTTAAGCTTGGACACAAGTGACAATAGCTCTGTGACAGTTGCTCCCCACCCCTGTGCCAGGGCAACAAAGCAAGGCTATCACCTAAGCTCAGGAAACAATAGCATGTTTCTCAGGGTGTGGTGACCCCACCCATTTAAATGGCCCCATGATGACCAAACGCTTGAGTGCACATTAGAGAGCAATACTTAAAGAGCTGGCATGATACATAGATGAGCCGAGGATGGCATTATGTGTGTGCCACACAAGGAAGAGCCTTCTGTAGATTAAAAGTGCTACCACACATGCAATAGTGTTGTAAGAAAGCCAATGCCAGTGACCATGGCACTGGCTACGCATGGGGACCACACTGGGAAACAGTCACTTCATGAGGGCTGGGGACGGAAGTGAGTGAAGATGGCACTCCACCTACATTTAAAGGTCCCCTCTCAGTGGAGTCAAGAAGAAAGCTGTTTCCGGATGAGGGCGCACTCTGAGAAAGGCAGGTGGCTCAATGCTAACTCACACAGGCTATAGAGGAAGCCAGGCCCTGAGTCTGGGGAAACAGAAAGCAGTTGGGTCCAACTGTGTCTCCCAGTTCTCCTGTCCTCTTCATCCCCTGGCTTCCAAGACAAAGGTGGGTGACACTGCAAGCAAGGGGTCACTTCCTGTCACTACTTTGTGGAGGTCAAGGAACAAAGACATTCCTTCCAGCTACCTCCTCCTTGCTTACCCTGGGTAACCATTACCATGGATCGAATCCAGTGACCAATTCAGGAGTCTTGGCCCTCTCAGTGTGTGTGTGTGTCTGTGTGTGTGTGTGTGTGTGTGTGTGTGTGTATCTTTGGTGGTCAGAAGAGGACATGGAAACCCCCTAGAGAAGGAATTACAGTCACTGTGAGGTGCCCAACATGGGTGATGGGAATCAAACTCATAGCCATCTCTCTCAGCCCTGAGCCGATTACTTTGAGAGCCCAATAGGCTGACCCTGTTTCAAGTCCCTGCCCCAGGCTAAGAGACAGGCAGCCTCCTTCAGGGTCACTATTCACCTAGAACCAGAGGACCCAGAGAAAGTCTGACTGACCACACTGCTATGCTCAGGTGGCTGAGATACAACATGGGCTTTGAACCATTTGTCCAGACTATAGGAGCGATGACCACCACATCGATGCTAGAGCACGCCAGATGTTGATAAGAGACGGATCTTGCAGCCATCTGGTTAGCTTCATGTTGTATAATTTCCTGCTGTGTCTTGTCCACACCAAGACCTCTAAGAGCCCACCCTGGACAACATCATCAGTGGGAGAATGAAGTCTCTAACTACAAACACATCCCAACTTACAAGGACAAAAAGCCCAACACCTGGACTCCCAGGATGTGGCCCTTTGCCTTCTACCTTTCCTGTCTGAACCAGCCCTGGACCACAGCTGTCTCTGGCTGAGCGACATAGGGCTCAGTGTTCCACCAGCCTCAGTCGCTCAAGGCTCATTGTACGGTGCAAAGTGCAACACCACTCTAGAAGGAATTCTCTGATCTTCCTCTTGGAGGACCTTGGCCCAAAGTCTCTTTGGAAATGAGACTCTTTATTGAAATACTCTCTGAGCAGACCAGGTCTGTTCGTATAGCTCAGGATGAGCTCAGCCTTTCTCTCATAGAATCCCAGGGCAGCAAGCAGGAAAGGCGTTGCTAACTTACTTCTGATGGTTCTCGGGGTACAGTGTCTTTGCTTCAGGTTTCTAGAAGCAAACTATCCAAGCCACGACTGTAAAGTCTGTGTGACTATCCACTAGAGTCAGGACGATAAGCTCTCTGACCCAATTCAGTGGCACGTCTGTACTTATCAAAGGCATGTGCCTATAAAAATTATGCTAAGTCCCAGTGCAGAGCTTGCCGCTGTGGTGAACACAATAACAACACAGAGACGGCCAGAGGCATCCTGTGCTTGCCTGGAACAGCCTCAAGCTTTGTTAAATAGCCTGTTACCTTAAAAACAATTAACACTGAAATCTAGAGTTAGAGACTAGATTAGTTAATAAGTACATAGAGGGGTGTGCAGGAGGAAGGGTGGACCTTATAGGATGGGTCCCACAGGTTCAGGGGGAAGGGTGGGCCCCGCACAACCCAGGTAAGAAGCAGAGCCTCTTCCCAACCCAGCACCCAAGGAAGAGGCAGCCACTCCTCCCTGATCCTCTCAAGAAGGTTGAAGCTTGTGTCAACCTACATTCACTTGAGAGAATCTGAACAATGGCTTCAAGGAGACAACCGAGAGTGATACAGAGATGAACGGCGCTCTCTCGCTCTCGCTCTCTCTCTCTCTCTCTCTCTCTCTCTCTCTCTCTCTCTCTCTCTCTCTCT
>NC_034594.1:164452481-164478920 GCF_900095145.1 Mus pahari
GGAACTCACTTTGCAGACCAGGCTGGCCTCGAACTCAGAAATCCGCCTGCCTCTGCCTCCCGAGTGCTGGGATTAAAGGTGTGTGCCACCACGCCCGGCTTGATGAACGGCTCTCTTAGGACCAGAAGTCTTGATGGGCAAGACCCTGTGCCTTGTCTTCTTGGGCACACATGTATGATGTGCATACAGCTCACCCCATCTACTATCTCACTGGACAGATTGTGACGATTAAATAAGGCCAAGGGGTTGGACAAGAATCGAAAAGCAACACAAAACACGCAAGCATCTGAGTGATGCTATCAGGGCAATTGCGTGTTGGGATTGCTGCTTTGAATGGCGATGAATTTAATTAATGTCCTACTGTTAGTGTAAACTTATTTAAGTACTTGCTGCTAATATGCACCTTACTGTAGAAAATAATGGGCATCATTAAAAGACATTAAAATAATTAAAACATTTTCACATATAATCAGAACCACCCCACATGAACCTCTCTCTTAACTCTCTCTTTCCTCCCAGTGACCCTCCCTTCCAAAGTACTACTTCCTCTTCTGCCATACACATCCATATACCTATAAATATACAAAATATACCTATAAATATATACATATGCATAGGTAGGAAGAAGGCTCTTTAGGGGAAGTGCATCAGAAAGAAGGCTCTCTTGGGAAAGTGATTTAGGAAGAAGGGTATTCAGGGAAAATGTTTATCTAGCAAGCAAAAAGCCTGAGTTCAAATCCCTAAAGCCCACAGAAAAACAATCACGGGGAGTTCAGGTGCCTCTATGGTGTGTCGCTCTAGAGCCCCTCCAGCAAACACCCAGGAGTTGTTTAGCTGGATCACATAGTAGCTCTACTTCTAATTTTCTGGGAAAACTTCCATGATGATTTTTGTGGTGACTACACTAATTTATGTTGTACCTGGGACACTTCTACTTGCATCAACTGGGGAAGGAACCTCTGTGGCTGCAAATATGCTGCCTACTACAGAGGAGAGAGGAAACACTTTGAGCCCTGCATTCATTAAACTTCTTAGGGGGCTGATTCAATTTGCAGATCTATCCTGGGAATGTCCCCCCAGTTTACAGATGGAGAAAACAGACATCTTGGAGAAGTTGTTCATCTCCCTAACTGAAGAGCTGCCAGGTTGGTTCCGCTCCACGCCAGTCTCAGGACCTGGATTAAGTGGCTCAATCTCAGCAGTGTGTGTGCACATCTGTCTGAATTCAGCTCAGAATAGAAATGGCTACACAGCCAATGGTAGAGGGGTCACCGAGGCTGAGGTTTGTCTTTCCACTAGGCTTCCCTGTTCCTTCTGACAGCTGTGAATGACAGGCACAGAGGTCCTGCATGTGCAAAGAGAGCGTGTGTACAAAGAAAGTGAACAGAGGGCCTGAGTGTGCAAAGAGCGTGACAGCCGGTGTTTAATCATTTTAGCCCTTTCCCTATTAAGTCCTAATGACTGTGCTCACAAGTTTATATGGTACGGTATTTCGTTTGATTGGTTTGTTTGGGTGATTTGTTTGTTCATTTGTTTGAGACAGGGTCTCGCCTATTGTAAGCTGGCCTTGAACTTGCTTATGTAGGCAAGAATAGCCTTGGACCCTGATCCTCCTGCCTCTGCCTCCCAGATGCTGGGGATAACAAGCATGCACCGCTATGTCTGGCAATAACTTCAATTTAGACAGTTATTTGGCTTCTTTTAGTAATCAAAATCATGTTTATAAAGCATAGCAGGCAAGTCCAGGTAAGTATCCAACTTACCATAAGAAGTCTGGGAGAAACCCACCAACTCACCATGCCACAAAGCTGAGGGGACACAGAGAAGAGAATGCTAGACACACAAAGGCTGTGAAGACCATCTGAGCCTGTGGAACCCTACAGTACGTCCAGGAGCCCCAGCCTGCACCTTAGACTTCTCAGTGTCTGAGAAACTCCTCAAGACGGACATCTGCACTTTTAGGCCATGTAGAAGGAAGAGCATCTGCTTCTAGTACTTTCTGCCCATTCGTCCTGGCTCTCCCCTTCCAAGCAACATGGACTGAGAACCAGCTCCTCACTGACCACCTGTTAAATGTCCAGTGAAAGCTACATCTCTTCCCAAAGGCCCACTTTGGAGCAAGCCCTGATACCAACCGCCCTTCATCCCACACCTAATCCACAGCCCATCACTGTCAGCTTCTCTGATAGATAGTTACCGTTTTGTTCTCCCGCGGGGCTGTCGTTCAACACCATTTACAGGACAACAGTGAAGAATGGACAAGAAATACCACATCCCTCTTCTGACCACACAGCCATACCATGAGCAAATACTTCCTGAATTCACACTGTGTTCTGGGCATACTGCTGAGCACTGGAATCATGAGGAAATATTTCAGGCAAGGTGCCCTCATGCAACTCACATACCACCTATAACTAGCAAGGCCTGTAGTACACACATTCCAGAACAGATTCAGTGCATACCAAGTTTGAACCTAATAATTTTCTAGAATAAGAGTTCTAATCTTTCCTAACCACAGACATCCTTGTCTCCATTAATCCCACCCTCTATCCACCCACCTACTCACCCACCTACTTACCCACCCACCTGCCCATTTACCCACCCATCTAACTATTCACCCACCTACCCACCCACCTACTCACCCACCTACTCATCTACCTATGAAGGCCTCTCCATAGAAGAGATGTCCATTCTGTGACTGTAAACATGGCTGCCTCCCCTTGCACACTTGTTTTAACTAGTTCTCTCTTTAGCATAAAGGCATCCCTCTGGCTTCTTCTATTTTATAAACACCATTCTGCCATCCTCCAAATTCTTCCAGGCTCAATTCTAAGTACAAAAGTCTTTCAGGGTCCTTGACAGCAAGTTGGCCCAGCCTCTAGCCTTCCCCTCCCATTCATCCCTTAACCCGATGCATCTGCTTCTCCCTGTTCCACTCCAACAATTTTCATCAGTGTTATCCATGACCTCCATATTGTCAAAGACAATGGACAGTCTCCACCTTCTCCTTGTCTACTTTTTTTTTTTTTTTGCATCGACCCTGCCTTGCCTTTTCCTCTTTTGATATTCTCTGCTTCAAGCCTTACTGATATAGTACTACTCACACTCAAAAGCAGACAATCTTTTTAAACATCCAGAAATAGCTACATCTTGAATACGTCCTTTCTGATATTGCTTCTATAAATGCACACAGCCTCGTTCGGGGTTGCCCACAAACCATTTTAAGAACCTCTCCAGTCCCCTAATCTCCTCATCCCTCCTCAGCCCCACCATCCTCATTCATTTCAAAGCTCTGTTCTCCTGAGGCTTCTTCCCTCTCACCTGCCTAGCTCTTCTCCAGTCCCCAGTACAGGGTGCTCATTCTCTGCTTAGCTCTAAAAATATCAGCAACCACCATCAGGATCAAGGCCCTGTCCCCTGACTTCACACCCATTCTGGGAGCCCACACTAGAACATAATAGTATTCAGTGCTATGCACACTGATCTACATTTGCTGGCCTATGGTAGCACAGGTTCAGTGGTGGAACATATGCGCTAATATGTAGCAGCAGCAGCAGCTCAGTAAATATCTCCTGAGCTAGTCAGAGGGCAAAACCCAACAGAGTCCAAACAGGCAAAAATTTACACGGGACCCTGGAAAAGATGAAAGGGAAGCCCGAGGAGGAACTGGCAGATCCACCAAACTTCTCCTTCACACCTTTGCAAAGGGCTGTGCTGCTATAGAGAGTGCTGCATAACAGGCAAGGAGCAGCTTCGGACGCCTACTCTGACAGCCAGAACCCATCACTGAGAGAAGGGCTCTCCCTGGATCTCACCCTACACCACTCAAGAGCCCTTCTTGCCTTGATAACCACCATCCATCAACAGCCCCCACCCCACACTGACACACCCTTGGGGTTCTTCCAGAAGCCTCCCCATATTAACACTGCCCTTCTCTCTAGTGTGAGCCTCCCCATGGCTACTCACTATTTACCATTTTTGCAAATATGTAATTGCTCCCATGTTTAATTTTCATAGAACAGAGGAACCTTTGCCTATCATGTACTGGAGTCAACTCTCTACAAATACCCAGTGCACTCTGTGTTTCCTCTGGGTCCTTGCCAAGTAGGCAGATGTACTTTATTCTGAGCCGTGTCAGCAAAGAGTGGTGTCATGGTAAGAACACAAATTTGCCCTGGATTCTAGTCTTGCCTTCACTTACCAGTGAAACTCTGAAAAAAGAGCTCATACTTCTGAGCCTCAGGCCCCTAACAAGGGGTATGGGTAATGAAACCTACCTCATCCAGGTGGTGGGCTGCAGAGATGATGGCTCAGTGGGCAAAGCACTTTCTATGCAAGTATGAGAACCTAGTTCATGTACCTAGAATCCATATAAAAGCCAGGCATGGTGGCAAGCTCCTATAATCTGCCGCATGCTGGGGGAGGAACAGCAGGAAGATCCCAGGGACCTGCTGGCCAGCCAGGCCAACCAAAACAGCAAGCTCCAGATTCAGTGAGACCTGGCTCACAAAAATCAGCTGGGAAGCACCAGAGGAGGGTACCTGAGGCTGACCACTGGTCTCCACACCATGTGCACATGGGTGTATTCATCTGTACACATACACACACAGGCAAATTAAAGCTTAAGATGTGGAATGTAAAGCTCTTAGAAGAGGGCCTCACATACAGCAAGCATTTGATAGGTTGTCGGCTTAGTTGTGACAAATACCATCTTGTAAGAATTGAGCAGGACCCCACACATTCTATTCACCCAAGCGTCAAGACCTTCATAACCCCAGCAGCTCAGAATCCCGTGCCCACACCCACCCCTTGACCCGATGGGGTTTAAATGACTTGCTAAACACTGGGTCCTTTATGGGCATCACTTTCCTTAACAAGTCAGACAAGTGGAAATCCCCGATGTCAACATCCAGATTAGAAAAGCATTTTATTCCCAAGCACCTTCCCTCATTAGCATCTGTGTGTGATTTGTGCGCTAATATATTTCTCACTAACGGGCACCCTGGAAACAGCAGTACACTCTGCCTCCAGACCACCTGACAGCTCCCCGGAACTGACTGCTTATCAGAGCTGTAATCCTGTAAGGAAGACTTCCTGGGGTCTACATCCCCAGTGCCCTGCAGGGCCTGCGGTCTTCTCACTGTGATCCGTGCTCCCCATAGCATCTGCTCATTAATCCAACAACTCCCCACCCACTGTGAGCCCTCACTGTGCACCTTCACCAGGGAGGTTGTAAGTTACTGGGTATCAGTACCCTGTGCACAGTCTCCCTGTGCACTGTGAGGAGTGGAGACACCAGAGGTGAAAGCCTCATTCCCAGGGAGATCACCACCCAGCTGACAGGCAAAGCCAACACTGAGGCCGGGCAAGAGTCTTAACTATTCTCACCACACAAAAGAGGTTAGCACAGGAGACCACAAATGTATTCACTGGTTTGTGCTAAACATTTCA
This sequence comes from Mus pahari, assembly GCF_900095145.1. Taxonomy (NCBI): domain Eukaryota; kingdom Metazoa; phylum Chordata; class Mammalia; order Rodentia; family Muridae; genus Mus; species Mus pahari. The sequence goes on from NC_034594.1 coordinate 164,457,933, forward strand.
CAATGTATCCACCTTGGAATATCACAGTATAAGAATCTGTTAATTTAAAGAATATTAGCATAAAAGCAGAGAGAGGAAATGGCAGTAGTGTAAGCCAACGTGAATAACAACTAAACAAAGACACGACATTTATCAAGTATATGCCAGGTTCAACCGACTGACAGCTGGAAAACCATGCTTTAGGTAAGGAAACAGACATGAACTCAGATCTGTCTCTGAAACTGGCATCTTTTTATTGTCTATGTCACGTTTTGTCATAAATGTCGTGTCATATAATGTTGTGTCATGTCATGCTAGCAGCTACCTTGGTACTTTTCAATTAGCAATAATCGTGCCTCAGATAAACCTCCTCGGCTATGACACTGCCATCGTGCCTCAGATAAACCTCCTCGGCTATGACACTGCCACTGCGCAAAGCTTTTTTTTTTTTTTTCCCCAAGACAGGGTTTCTCTGTGTAGCCCTGGCTGTCCTGGAACTCACTCTGTAGACCAGGCTGGCCTCGAACTCAGAAATCCGCCTGCCTCTGCCTCCCAAGTGCTGGGATTAAAGGCATGCGCCACCATGCCCGGCGATTACTTTTCTCAATATTAATCACTATAAACTTTTAATGTAAATGTAACATGCATTTAATGAATATACATAAAATTTATGCAAATTTGTAAGTTACAGAATGGTTAATTATCTTGAGTGTATTTTAAAATTATGGATGGATTTATTTCCTTTTAAATATTTTAGCACAAGCACAGACGAACTATACGCATTAATGGAATTTTCTGCGATCATGGGTTTATTCTCAGATGTTCTTGGGCTTTTGCTCTTGCAGTTAAGTTATATTTGAGGGAAGAAAAAAAAAAAAAAAAAAGAGCCCTCTGCTGGCCCAAACAAACAGCCACAATCTTCTGGGAGACTGGGGCAAAAGTCAAGGGTACAGGCTAGGGAAGAAATTACTTCACCCCATGGTCCTGTGAGGCTCAACCTAACTCTCAGGAGGCCAGGGACACAGCATAGGAGGCTGTTGCTAAGACCAGTCTGCTATTATAGCAAAGAACATGTACATGAGAGAAACATTGTTACTTCTGGCCTCCTGCAGTCAACAGCCTTCTTCCGGGTCTGTGGTTTGTGTAGCTCAGGAGCTGGACCATGTTCAAGTTGTGTTTTGTAACAAGCTGGCCCCAAGCTCACTCACTGTGTGGCTAGGAAAAGCCTTGAGCTGCCTCCCTGTGCACCCTGCTGCTACCTCCCACAGGCAACCACTCCAGCCTCTCTTCTGTTCCCCTCAAATGCCAACATCACCTTCCTCCTCTTCGCATCTGTTCTTTGTACCTGCAGCTCCGAGAGAGCCAATGCTTCCCCTGGAGTACTTCCATCCAGATGTGCCTGGGAAACACTGGATTTTCAGGAAACCAACCTTCTGAGAGGCAGGTGATAGATGAATGTTTCTGCCTCTTTCCATAAGAAACCTTTGACTGTGAGAAGCCAGATAGCTCCCATGGTTACTTTCCTCTTTGTTCCTGACTCTAAAGGGATAATTAGTAACAAAATATAGGAGCACCAGGTCCTACAATAATATAAAAGAGAACCTGGAGAGCAAGGCATGCTAGCATGGAGGTCTCCACAGGCCTCATGGGAAGGAAAGTGCAGGGAACCCTGGCACCATACTGTGTGAGGCAATGTTCCAGCCCAGGTAACAAACATGGTACTGGGGCTGAAAAGGCCTGAGAGGAGCAACCCCAGACACTTCACTCCAGAGTTACTTCAGACATCCCTGTCTCACTTGGAAATCTGTGGAAAGGCAATGCTGTGACTTCCCAGATGACACCTACAGACTTGAATATGCTTCCATTCTTTTGCTGATGTCACAAAAACCATCTTTACCTTCCTGGGTGGCATCAGCGACTGCATGGCTGAACACAGAAAACACATCTCTAAGAGCTACCTGCAAGACTACAAGTACTGAGCCTGGGTCAAGCATACAGCCCACATCTGATCCTGTCTCTGGCCAGTCAACCTGAGGATATCTGAAGGGAAGGCCTGACTGCTTCTGTGTATGGCTCCCCCATGCAGGAAAATGATAGGCTGAGGTCCAGACCCCAGCCATGCCACACCATCAGCGTGGGCTGCAACATGAGCAGGGAGTGCCATCTAATAGCTGCTAAGTGACACACCAAGTGGAATTAGCCAGACCTGGTAATAAACCCCACTTCCTAACAACCTTTACCACCAATCCCCTTCCCTGGCTCTTGTAACCTACTCTATCTGTCCAATAGATATTTATTGAGCAAAGGGAGATTAAATTTTTTTTCTTTCATATTATGAACAGAACAAAGAAGTTTCCATGAAGCTTTATAATGGGAAGACTCAGAAAAGTTTGATAAAATGAATAGGTGATACACTTTTAGATGAATACTATGTAGAAAATTATCAAACCGTGACTGGGGAGATGGCTCAGCTTGTTAGCATACAGGAGATTCCATTAGGCTCCGCCCAGGGACCTAGCAATGCTTACATCATTACTGGCCACCTCCAGGTGCTCCAGTGCCAGTGGGCTTCATATAGAAGGACTGCCCACCCGCCCAGTCCAGTGAGTGCGCTCTCTCTCTCTCTCTCTCTCTCTCTCTCTCTCTCTCTCTCTCTCTCTCCCTCCCTCCCTCCCTCCCTCCCTCCCTCCCTCCTTTCTTTCCTTCTCTGTGCCTCCTTCTCTGCCCTCATGACTCTGCTCCCATCTGTCTGCCTGTCTACATGTCCATTCATCTGCCTCTGCCCCTTCTCAGGTCCTCACCCTTCCTCTCCCTTCCTCCAGTAAACCCTCTTTATACCAGATCTGTTGCATGTGTAATTAGTCAGGAGGATACTTTGGCATGGGCCCTCCAGGTATCCCTCTCCATATTATATTCCATAACACAGCTGGTTAAGTGCTCGCTGTGAAAGCTTAAGAACCTGTCTTCAACCCATAGGCTCAACCATGCTTGCTTATAACCCCAGCACTGGGAAGGTAGACACAGGTGGATTCCTAGGACTTGCTGGACAGCCAGTCTATTTGATGAATTCCAGACCAATAAGAGACTGCCTCATAGAAACAAGCGGTACAATTCTTCTTAGGGAATGACATCCTGGGTTGATCTCTGGCCTCCACACACATGCATGCATATTCACAGATATCCATCTATGTACTGACACATAAGACACATGCACAAAATCAAATCAGATAATGGGCCTAAGATGCACATTCAGGATCTTGCTGTAGATAGCATTATTGACTCAGTCTCCTGACCCAGGTCCATCTATGTGTGTGATGCTCATGACAGAGACAGCATTGCAAGCTTTATTGCCAGGTGAGGTAAGAGCTCTGCAGATCCCTATCAGCTGGTGAACAGTGAACTATCTAATCAAATTGCAGCAGGTCAGACACAATCTATTCTATCAGTCCCCACTGGACACAGAAGTACACAAAAAACTGAAGAACCACAATCTCCTCGCTGTATGCAGACGAGGATCCCATCAGTGGGACTAAGCTGAACTTAACACAGCCTTGCCCCTTCCATTTCAATCCCTCTGAGCACCTTTCCCAAGGATATCCCCATCATATCACACACCAGGCATCCAATCCCTACCACACAGGCCTGACCAGTTTTTGCCTCTCTCCCATGGTGGTTCTGGAGGTGTGCAGAAAAGGGCAAGGATTGGTTGTCTACTTGGAAATGAAGGGATTTTATTCACCTTGCTAAACTCTCCCAGACCAGATCTTGTAAAACTGAGCTGAAGGATCACCTGAGCCTGCTGGCCACCAGCTTAGCTGAAAATGGGAAGTTCCAGGTTCGGTGAGACTCCTCCTCAAAGCATAAGGTGGAGAGAGAGATCAGGAAGAACATGCACATCATACATACATACATATGCTCTACCCGCTCACAGACACACACACCAAATAAAAGACTGTATTGTCCTCAAACACAGTGGGCACCCCCACTGCCTAAGCTGAGGGAAAAGGTGAGGAACATGGATCTGTGCAGAGTGACCCCTTCATCAGATGATGATGGGGGCAGAGCGGAACCATGCTCTTCTGAGCCTCTGGGACAAGTATCCAGGAGCCCATACAGACAATGCTGTCCAACCTGACCCACCCATGTCTGCTTAGCCATTAGATAATCAATAACCATTCAATGTCTTTCCAGTTTATTCCCTTGAGCAAGTGACTGACCCCATGTCCTCCTTGGCAGGCGTCCCTTAGGCAGACATGGGGCCTGAGCCTCTGACTGCAGGTTTCTGGAATCAGAAAAGGGAAGGCAGGGTATCGGGCTCCTCTTGGACATATCTGCCTTCAGTGAAGCTCTGAGGTCATGAGGACATATATTTTGAGGAACTGATTCTAAAATCACAGTGTCACCCTCTTCCTGTTTCGCTCACTACCAATTTACCAATTGCCAGTTGGTAAGACACCGGCTTTATCCCTAAAATAAACTAAATTCTGAAAAGCAGTCCCAGCACCATGCAGTCTATCTGCTGACATCACCCAACCATGAGCATCGCATCCTGGCAGACCTTTTCCATGCCCCAACTCAGCTAGGGTTGAGGACAGTTGTAAACGCTACCCAAGTCCAAGTGAAGGGAAGCCTAGTGTGCACAGGTTTTTCTACAGCTACCGTGCCAGGCTCTCCTTCTCACTGAGAGGAAGCGTCTAGCCAACCCTTGAGGAGGCTATCATCTTTTCAGTTGCTTATCAGTGATACTGAATAACTTCTGAATCGTGCTTGTGCTTTCTAGAAGACTCCATAACTATTTGTGAGTGGGTGACAGGGTAAGATCTAAGGTCTATGAATTGTTCTGGGCAAGCTTTATGAAGTGAAATTCCAGCCTTGGTCTCATCAGCCTCTAAGACAAACTCTGTAATCAGTGGTGGGAGACAAGAGGCAGAGCTGTCCTTCTTGGAGGATGGAGCTGCTCTGGGGATAGTCTCCATGTGTGTCACAGAGGGAAAGGACACTTGGGCCGGAATGCTGGGTGAGTACCTAGTTCATAACCCAAATCCTAACTATTCCCCTCAGAGTGGAGGCTTCAGACAGGGTCTTTCAGTGAACCCGGGGCTTCCATTTTTCAGCTAAGATGGTTGGTTACCAATACCCAACTAGTGGCCAACAGAGGGTAGGAGACACATTGACTATCAAGAGATGCAGTTACTGCCCTAATGGTTTGAGGCTACTAAAGAGTTTGTTTGCTTCCTTTTTTGTGAAATCCAGGCAGAAGACACCTCCTATGAGCATAGCCTCGGGCTGGGGAAGACAGTCCAGTTAACAAGGAGCTTACTTCACAAGCACAAGGACCTGAGTCCAGCCCTCAAACCATGTGAAAAAGCCATTGGGAGCATGCACTTACCAGCACTGAGCGGGTGGAGAAGGGCGGGCTCCTGGGTTCACCAGCCAGCCAACCCAGCTAACAGGGTGAGTTCCAGGCTAGTGAGAGACTGTCTCAAAAACAAACAAAGTTAAACTGAAATCAAGGTGGGCGGTGCCTAGGAAATAATAGTGGAGATTGTCATCTGGACTCCATAGCCACATACTCACACACAAACACATATTCACCTGTACACATATCAGCACCTGGATGCATGCCTGTGTGTGCATGAATGTGTGTGTGTATACACACATGCACTCGGGTGCGCGTGCACACACACACACACACACAAAGAAATAGCAAAGTTTCCCCCTCAGGCTGAAGGACAATGACCTGTACACATATGAGCACACACATACACACACACACATAGCAAAGTGTCCTCCAGGCCCAGGCAATATGGGACAATACTATTAGTGGCTGAGGGACAGTGACCTGTATGCCTCATCCTGCTCCAGTGCTGGACAGGGGGTGAGAAAAAGAAAAAGGTTGGGGAGAACAAATGGAGGAGACCAAACCCCTGAGGACCACAGCTCTGATTCTGCATAAAACATTTTTTGTAATGAACAATGTCACTCCAAAAAGAGGAGTCAAGGGGGAAGGAAATGAAGCGAAAGTTAAAAGGAACAGGACAGCCGCTCCTACAAAAACAAGGACTCCAAACATCGACATTAATAAGCAAATTGATTGGTAGGAAGAAATTCTAATCAATACTAATCAGGCTCAGCTGGCCCGCTTTGCTGGCAGAAATAATAACCCTACCCAGCACTTGTTTGATTGGAGTCCACACACACACATACTAATGAGGTATTGGGCTCAGAATTTACTTCTAGGCTTTAGAGGGGGCCTGGGAGGCAGTTTCTACCCCATTTGCATCAACCACAAATACGTCAGGCTCTGAACATTTGTTGAGTTTGGTGGTTGGTTGGTTGGTTTTTTTTTTTTTTTTTTTTTTTGGTTCTGACCCATTAGGTTTGTGGCCGCACAGACTGAATGTGTAATGTAGAGGTGAAAAGATAAAGACAGGAGTGACTGGTGTGCTGGGAACATCACGTGTGTGTTTGCACATCTTTCTTCCACTGACACAGTATTTACTGATTTACCAAGCATCTTAATAATTTACTTATGGCTAGAACCCAGTATCTTATGTTGGGGGGCGCGGTTTGTTGGTTTTTTGTTTGTTTGTTTGTTTGTTTCTGAGACAGGGTTTCTCTGTGTAGCCCTGGGTGTCCTGGAACTCACAGACCAAGCTGGCCTCGAACTCAGAAATCTGCCTGCCTCTGCCTCCCAAGTGTTGGGATTAAAGGTGTGTGCCACCACTGCCCAGCTTATGTAGTGTTTTAAATGAGACATGGCCAGGTGCTCATGAATTCGAACTCTTGGTCACAGTTGGGTGGTGCTGTTTGGGGAGGCATCTTACCAGACAAAGCATGCCCCTGGGTGGAAGTGGGAGGAGTGAGGCTTTACAGGATCTTGCCCTCTGCTTCCTGATTTGAGCCAAGCTCAAGCTTAAGCATGCTTACACTATTGACACCAAGCCTTCCCCAGCCTGGTGGGCTTGTGGAACTATGAATCGAAAGAAACCCTCTCTCCACTAAGCTGCTTTTATTCTATCATAACAACAAGAAAGAAACTAATCCACCTAATAAAATGTAATTTGAGGAAGGAAGGATTCATTTTGGCTTGCGGTTTGTGAAGACACGGTCCATCACAGTAAGGAAGGCCTGGCTCATGGCTGTGGCAATGAGGTTTTACTCACATCATAAACCTGAAGGTCCACTACTTGGTGACCCACTTCCTACATGAGGTCCCACTCTAATGGTCACACCACGTCTCAGAACATCACCACGTAGCTGAGGACCAAGTATGGAAACACATGAGCCCAGGGAAACATTTCACAAACAGTGATTTCATGAGGCGTTCTCTTTTAATTTCTTGAACTGTCCCCAGCTACTCTGTGTCATCTCCTCTCTACAGGACCCCAGTGACATGGCCATTCCTTTCACAGAACCAAGGGTGACTCTGGATGCCTTTGTCCAGACTAGAGTCTCACTGGTGCGTTAAAGCTGTTCCTTCTGTCCAGCACAGTGAAGATCGGTTGGGTTCCATTAGCTGAGGAGGAGGGCCATGTCTGCAGGTGTCTTTCTTCTTCCTAAGGGTCTGGGCTTTTCCCTAGGCCAGGGTGGGTCCAGCAGGGCAATCTCTGTGAGCCCTGTGGCAGGGAGCTCTCTCCCTGTGGAGTGTCTTCCACTGCCTAGTTCTTTGCTAAGAGCAGCGTTCTGAAAGCAGCTTTTATTAGTTCCTTGGGTGGGCATCTCTCAGGCCCTTGGACATGGCTGTAGTTGTGTAGGGGTTGCCCAGGGCTGTGTTGAAGGTGTGCCCTCCAGCTGGTGGTATTAATTTGGGGGCTGCAGAAACTCTCAAGAAGTGGGACCTATTTGGGTCACTGGGTCACTGGGGTATACCCTTGAATTGTCCTGTGCCTGGTCCCTTCCCTTTCTTTTTCCCTGTTTTCTGGCTGCCATGAGGTGAGCGTCCCTGCTCTGCCATCCCCTTCTGCCACGATGCTCTGCCTCATCATAGCCCAGAAGCAATGGAGCCAAATAGACTGAAACCTTTGAAACCTGACCCCCTCCTCCACCCCACCCCCAAGAAAAACAACCTTTCCTTCTTAGTTGCTTTCTTGGGTACATACCTCCCTTAGTTCACCACATCCCTTTCCTCCTCTGGTCTCTCTCAGAGGAGACCCGAATCAAGGCCTTCTGCTTAGAACCCCCTAACTTGTCAGTGCCCTTTTTAGCAGGTGGGGGAAATGGTCCAGAGGAAAGACAGCAGATGTCTCAACCCAACCATCTTCCACAGGCCCCAGAGAGCAGGTGAGGGCTTGTATGTTCCAGATCAGCTGCCAAAGGGCCTAAGAGTAGACTCCCCAATCCTGGTCCTCTTTCTCTTTCCTAATCTTGCTTCTGAACCACAATGTCTGTGGGTGCTTGCAAATCCAATGTCTCAAAAACTATTGGAGGTAAGGCAACCATGATATAACTGGACATGGAGAGGTACCCTAGAACTCTTGAGTTATTCTCTTAGTTGTCTCTCCCCACCCCAGGATGGAGGGTGGAGGAAGTGAATGGCTTCTGGATACAGGCAGATAAACTGCCTGCCTAAGCTTGCTCTGTCTTTGGCTCCTCAGCGCGGGCATGGAGGTGGTAGAAGGCTGGTTGGTCAGTCTGATCCTGACTCAAGAAGCATGGGCTAGCCCTCTCAGAACACAGCACAGGGCCCATGGCCTCTGCTCAGCGTCAAGTCTCACTCCCTTCCCTGAATAAAATGTAAAAGCTCTCTTAGCTTCATGCTGTTATAGTCCACACCCTCAGCTCAGAATTCCAGTGACCACATGGGGCAGCTTGGCCCTATACAAGGCTGCATGGCCCTACACAAACCCATCTCCAAGGGAGGGAAGTTGAGGAGACACCATTCTCCTGGTTCAGAGATGCCATCTCCCCATTCCAAAGATCTAGCTGAGATATTACATTCTTTGTATTTTTAAGATTTATTTATTTTATGTGTATGAGTACACTGTAGCTGTCTTCAGACACACCAAAAGAGGGCATCAAATCCCATTACAGATGGTTGTGAGCCACCATGTGGGTGCTGGGAATTGAACTCAGGACCTCTGGAAGAGCAGTCAGTGCTCTTAACCACTGAGCCATCTCTCCAGCCCTGAGATACTTCATTCTTAAGCTGAACCTCCTTACCTCTACCCTGGCATCCCCCCAATACACATTTAGTACCTGGGTACTCACACACATTTCCATGTCATCTACATGCATGTGCACACACACACACGCACATACATACACACACAAACACACCCACGGTAGCACACACATATATACACACACATGCACTCACACATGCACACACACAATACAAGCACTATGTGTGTTGTGCACAGTTGCATGCATGCGTGCGCGTGCACACACACACACACACACACACACACACACACACACACGTGCGTGCGTATGCATGCACATGTATACATGTACAGAGATTGGCCAGGAGGGTAGCCTGGACTCTGAGTGGAGAATAGCACATCTGCTCCAATCTCATATCTCAGCACTGAGTTCTGACCAACACTTTGGAGCATTCTATCCTTCTCAGGTGGTAGGCACAGCTTCATCAAAGGACACATCAAACAGGGTTCCCTTAAAAAGCCAGCAGGCATTAAAAAAAAAAAAAAAAAAAAAAAGCTGTGGCCCTTCCTGGGCTGTAGTTGTCTTGGAAGTCAGAACACAATTGACAATCCACTACTTTGAATCCCTCCTCACTCTGCATGTGGCAAACACTACAGAGGTCACTAGTGTGGTGACCAAGAAGAAAATAGCTGTAATTATCAACCCCCTGGGCTTATCACCATGATCACTATTTTTATTGTCCTCTCCCTAGCTCACCTCGGTGTCCCAACCCTGTCCACTTGCTCACTGCAGACCTCTCAGGACCCTGATACATGGCGACATTAACAGAACATGCTATCACTTGGTATTTTTAATAAAAGTAGAGATCAAAAGATGGTAGCTATTCTATCCAGAGGAGACAATAATTACAAGACAGTTTTTCAGAACACATCAATCCCAGACAGGAGTAGGAGGAAGCCAGATTCATGAGGTGGGAAGTGTGGAGAGGAGCCCTTTGGCACACTGGAGGGGGGTGTTGGGGATGCCTACACTGAACAGCTCTGAGCTTACACACACACACACACACACACACACACACACACACACACACTCCCAGCTTTAGAGGCTGAAGCCTATGCCTGCTGAGAGGTGGGTGAAGAAGCTCACACCGCAGGGGACTAACAGGCCTGGAAAGGCAAATGTTTCCTGCTGCCTCAGAGGATGGTGTTGCCCTGGGAGGGTGTGTTCAACAGGGCAAGGGGAGGCCTCAGGGAGACTGCGAAGCCCCACAATACAGTGAACAGTGATGCCCTCACACACAGATGGGTGGTACTGGGTGGGATTAACTGTATTCATCTCAAGCTCTGAAGTCTCTCCTGCCTCCACGCATGTGGGTGTCTTCCCAGGCTCCCAGAAGCACCTCAACGGAAGAAAAAAATGTCATCTTGTTCATCTGGGGTGGGGGGGACCTAGCCACTTATGCTTCAAACTTTTCAAAGCCTCTAAGGCAGAGTGTGAGGAAGGGACCAAGTAGCTAGAGAAGAACTAGGGGGCATGGAAGTCACAACGTCACAGTTCAGCCATGGCCCTCTGAAGAAAGCAACTGTTCTTACTGCAAGCCAAGATGCCAGTCCTGCCCCCCACTCCCCAAGCAGCAAGGGAGGTCCTGAGAGAAAGAAGCATTCACAGCATAAATATCTCCCCTTCCCTGACTAGCCCCTCAGTCTGAAGCTTCAGGACAGAAGGATGCACAGACCCTGAGTGTAAGCGATGCTACGGGGTAGGGGTGGAGACAAGTAGAGACAGAGTTATGTAGATGTCAGTAATGATCAGAGGATGTGGATCTGCAGAACAGCTTATACCCTCCCCCACCGTGTGTGTGTGTGTGTGTGTGTGTGTGTGTGTGTGTAAGTATTCTTGCATTTGAACAATGCTTGTACAGGTACACGTATGTAGAGGCCAAAGACCAATGTAAAGTGTCTTCCTTAAACACTTCCTACACGTTTTCTTGGTTGGTCAGTTGTTTGATTGGTTTTTAGATGGTGTCTCTTGCCGAGCCTGGATCTCAAGGATTTGTCTAAGCTGGTTATCCTGAGACCCTCCCAGGGATGCTTCTGCCTCTTATCCCCAGCAGTGATGGTATACATGCATATACTGTATCCAGCTGTATCCAGCTGTTTACCGGGATACTGGGAATCGAAACGCATGCATTCAGGGCAGCAGCTTACCAACCGAGCATCCCCTCAGTCCTACCCCACCCCCACCCTGCTCCACCCCACCCCACCCCGCTCACTTGTACATGGCTGGCTGTGGATGCTGAAGCAGAGAGGAAGGGAAAGAACTCAACTGTAGCTGTAGCTGGTTGTCAGTAGAGAGAGTGCCTTTCCAATCCACTTCATCCACTGTGGAAAATGACAACCCAAGCACAACAGCCGTGGCCTCAAGTATGAGCACAATTGTCATGTTCACCTTGCAAACCTTCACCATTGTTGGACTGCAAGGGGTCGTGTCAACTGACAAAGGCAAAGGCTTCTCCAAGGTACCTTGGCCACCAAGGCAGGCTGGGTCAGATAACACAATTTGTGTCCCTTCAATAAATCCTTTTTTTGGTGCTGCTGTGACATTTAAAATTTTAAATGGCTATGACCAGAGGCTAAAAAGGAATTGGTCCAATAAATTTCTTATAAGCAAGAGGATTCCTGGCGTTTTGATTTAGTGGCTCCTGGGGATGATAAAGTTTTATCTTGAACGACGATGAGGACAACATTAATCTCCTTAAAGTTGCCATTGCTTGGTCTCCAGAACCAAAGCCCAGCCTCAAAGTTTTACTCAGAAACATGGTTTTTAAAACACAGACAACTAATTCCCAGCAGTCTTCTAAAGATTGCTTTTGAGAAATGTATTAGACAGATTCTTTTTTAGTCTCAACTACATAAGCTTGATGTTCACAACAGTCAATCACTAAACACGAGACATCTCCAAAGTGGGGCAGAGTCCACAGAATTCTGACAGCTAGGGTCCCCAGAACATGCATGCATTTCAGCATTACCAGGAACAGCAGTTGGATGAGGCAGAAGTAGATGACATCAAGAAGCCTGGCTGTCCTGTCAGTGGCTCTGTGGCTTCAAGAGTCCTATAACCTTTGGCCTCTTCTGGTGCTCCCTGCCTGCTCCTGGGTAAAGGCAATGCTGGGGACTCTGACTTTTGTTCACTCTCATCACTCCACATAATTGCAAGGCAGCACTAAGGATGAGTGCAGGGCTGACATCTGCCAGCAGTTTATGGCAGAACCTGAGAGGTGAACCAAACACTAGCTAATACAGAGCCCTTTACCACCCAGGGCACTTGTGCCCATCTGTGTCATCCTTGAAAGGTCTGCGTCCCAATTACTTCTCTATTGTTGTGATAAGACACCATAACCAAGTACGGTGGTTTGCAAAGGAATAACCCCCATAGATTCATGTGTTTGAATGCTTGACCTATAGGGAATGGCACTGAAAGGACCTGTGGCCCATTTTTGAGGAAGTATAACACTGTGAGTCAGACTTTCAGGTCTCATATGGTCAAGCTATGCCCAGTGTGACACAGAATCTCCTTCTGCTGACTATGGACCAAGTTGTAGAACTCTCAGCTCCTTCTCCAGCACCATGTCTGGCTGCACACTGCCATGATTCTTCCCATGACAATAATGGACTGAAACCCTGAACTTTAAGCCATCTCCAATTAAATGTTTTCCTTTATAAGAGTTTCCATAGTCGTGGTGCTTCTTCTAAGATAAAAGATGGTACCAGGAGTGGGGTATTGATGTGATAGACCTGACTATGTTTTTGTTTGGAGGAATGTGGATCTTGGGACTTTGGGTGAGGAAAGCAATAGAATGCTTTAAGCAGAGTTTAATGAGCCATACTGGTGGGAATATGAAAGGCAGTGGTGCTGAGGGTGATTTGCACTGAGGTGGCCTGACTCAAGAGGTTTCAAAGGAGAAGAATCTAGTGACTGTTCTTGTGATATTTTGGCAAAGAATGTGTTTGCTTATTGTCCTTGTCCAAAAAGTTTGCCTGTGGCTAAATTGAAGAGTTTTGAATTAATTGCATTGACAGAAGAAACTTCAAAACAGCCTAGTGCTGACTCTGTCTTATGGTTATTAGTGTTCACTCGTGAAGATTTATAATGAAAAGGAGCAAGCTAAGCAAGCAAAAATACAAAAGGTACAGTGAGGAGAAAAGGGGAACCAGGAAGCAGAATGAAGCTAAGTCCTGTGTTTAAGTAGATAAACAGATTAAGAAATGGAACAGCCGGGCATGGTGGCGCACGCCTTTAATCCCAGCACTCGGGAGGCAGAGGCAGGCGGATTTCTGAGTTCGAGGCCAGCCTGGTCTACCAAGTGAGTTCCAGGACAGCCAGGGCTATACAGAAAAACCCTGTCTTGAAAAAAAAAAAAAAGATAGAAAAAAAAAAAAGAAAGAAATGGAACAAAGAGAGTGACAATCTCAGGGCAAGACCCCATACAACTAAGCTTTCAACTTATAAAAAGGGCTTAAAGAACCATTTAAGTCCAGGTGTGGTGGTACATGCCTTTAATCCCAGTACTGAGAAAGCAGAGACTGGCAGATCTCTAAGTTCAAGGCTAGCCTGGTCTACAGAACAAGTTCCAGGACAGCCAAATTTAGGCAGTGAAGGAAACCATTAGAAACAGAAAGCAGGTGAAGATGTAACTGAGCAAGGGGCCTAGCAAACAGCAGAACAGGGCAGCTTCAGCCACGTGGTTCTAGCTTTAGAGTCAAGGATACACAAAAGGGATAATAGAATCTCCCTTTGTGGCTAAAGAAAGTGTCAGGGTGTCTCTGCATGGAGACCTGGAGAGGCCATTGTGTAAAGCTCTGAAGATGAAGCCTGGATTATGTTGGAGACTCCAAGATGTTAGAAATGTTAGAGCCCTGGTACACCTTCCCAGGAAAGCTGCTAACAGAAAGTAGAGCTAGCCCAAGTGAGAGAAAAGTGTGTTGCAGTCAATAAAACTGAGAGAATGTGGGGCAGTGGCAGTTCATGCCTTTAATCCCAGAACTGAATCTCTGAGTTCAAATCCAGCCTGGTCTACACAGCTAGTTCTAGGACAGCCAAGGGTATGCAGAGAAACCCTGTTTGGAAAAACTAAAGCCAAAACCAAAACTAAAACAAAACAAAAAGCTGAAAGGATTAAGAGATCTGAAGAGCCCTTTGACATCAGGCATAGAGATAGAGTTTGGAGTTTGCCCAGTTGATTTTCAGTCTTGCTTTGGTCCAGTATTTCCTCACTGTGCTCCCATCCCTATGTTTTGGAATGGGAAAGTATATCCCATGGCACTGTATATTGGAAGTATGTGATCTGCTTTTTTATTTTGATTTAACAAGAGATTACAGTTAAGAGATTGTACGAATCTCAGAAGAGACTAGATTTTTAAAGAAGTTTGAGACTGTAATAGACTGTGAAGACTTTGGAAATTGGACTGAATGCATTTCTGCATTATGATATGGCTACAAGTCATTGGAGGCTAGGGAGTGGAATGTGGTGCTTTGAATAGGTATGGCCCCCAAAGACTTAGTGTTTAAATGCTTGACCCATAGGAAGTGGCACTATTAGGAGGTGTGGCCTTGTTGGAGTAGGTGTGGCCTTATTGGAGAGAGTGTGTCACTGTAGGGATAGGCTTTGAAGTCTCCTATACTAAAGCTATGCCTCATGTACCACACAGTCTCCTTCTGCTGTCTGTGGATCAAGATGTAGAACTCTCAGCTCCTTCTCTAGCACCATGTCTGCCTGCATGCTGCCACATTTCACACCATGGTGATAATGAACTCAACCTCTGAAACTTTGTAAGTTTCCATGGTCATAGTGCCTATTCACAGCAATAAAACCCTAACTAAGACACCAAGACAACTAATTTCTAAAGGCATTTTATTCTGGGCTCATGGTTCCAGAGGTTTAGATTCTGTGTCCATCATAGAAGGGAGCTTTGCAGAAATAGGCAGGCATGGTGCTAGAACAGTAGTTGAGAGTTTACATCCTGATTCACAGGTACATGTGACAATCAATTGGGGAGTTGTGAGGGTACTGAAACCTCAAAGCCAGCCTCCAGAGATATACCTAATCCAACAAGGCTACACCTTCTAATCCTTCCTAAATAGTTCCACCAACTGGGACCCAAGTATTCAAGCATATAAAGGTATGGGTGCCACTCTCACTCAAACTATCACATACTTGTGTATGTTTGTGTGAATATGTGTCTAAATGTATATATGTGTATATACATATGAAAAGCAGAGGTCAACCTGAGGTTAAGATACCAACCAAACTGGTTTTTGAGACAAGGTCCCTCACTGGCTTGGACTGTACTTACTGGCCTAGGTTAGAAAGGGCTGGACAAGGCTGGCTGCTCAGTGAACTGCAAGGCTCCGCCTGTCTCCACCATACCCAACATTTTTATCTTCATGGATTTAAAAGATCCAAACTCAGATTTTTAGGCTTGTATGTCAAGCATTTTGCAGGCTGAGCATCTCCCTAGCCTTCTTTGGAAGTTCTCGCCCAACTTGACTTTAGCCACTCCTTGGCATGCTCCTTACTTTAGAGCATTTAGGATGTACCACAGTTTTATGTTGGCATCCATATTGCCACTTCACTGCTTAGAATGGAAGTTCGGAAAGCAGGCGTAACTCACCCAGCAAACGGCAGAGCCAATTCACTGTGGATGCACAGACCAATCACCAGCCATAAAGTGCTTTTCCAACTTCATGAGCTTCATGAGTTTCATTTCCTCCTGTATCATTAGATGCCACAGCTCTGAGCCTCAAGTTGTTTACACTGTACTTAGAAAGACAAACTGGCTGAAGAATGACTCAGCAGGTAGCTGAGGGATTTCAGATAAAAGGATGTGCCTGTGCTTTAGGAAGGAGAAAGACATAAGCTGGGCTGGAAGGAGCAGGGAAATAAACATGCTTGCCAAGTGCACAAAACTTGCAGGTGGAGTCAACATGGTGTAGACAAAAAATGTCCCTTTCATGTGGTCCTATGAGCCCTTGGTGCATGTGTGTTGGGATAGCAGTGCATTTCTAAGAAGGTAGGTTTAATATTATTAATAATTTGATTATTAATAAAAATTAATTGAAAATTTGCAATAAAATAATTTAATCCACTTATGGATCTCAATCTTTTCAAACAATATTCTTGGTTTTTATCCTATGATAGGGTCATAAAGTGGCCATGGCATATTCTATTCAGCTCACTCTATGGGAGTGAGGCAAGAAGGGGAATGAGGCCTAATATGTCCAAACACTGTAAGTCTTATCCCTTCTCACATTCTTCCTCTTGTTTTGGGAGTTCAGGGAGCTCTGCCAGATGCCTCTGAATCCTAGGGGACCACAACTCTGAATATAACCCTCTACTGTATTGAATGTCAGCTGCCCCCACAGGCTCCTGTGTTTGAATACTTAGTCCATAGCTGGGTGGTACTGTTTGGGAAGGTTGTTGAACCTTTCAGAGGTGGGGCTTTGATGGAGGAAATGGGTCACTACAGGCAACCTTTGAGGTCTTATAGCCTGGCTCTACTTCCTCTTCTCTGCCAATAGCAGATACAAGCTGGGCAGCTGCCTCGTTCTCCTGCTGCTATGCCTTGCCCTCCATGATGGACTATATCCCCCTCAACTGTGAGCTACAATAAACCCTTCTGCTTCTAAGGTACCTGTCTTAGTCAGGGTTTCTATTCCTGCACGATCATGACCAAGAAGCAAGTCAGAGAGGAAAGGGTTTATACAGCTTACACCTCTAAACCGCTGTTCATCAGCCTGCTCTCTTATAGAACCCAAGACTACCAGCCCAGGGATGGCACCACCCACAATGGGCCCTCCCACCTTGATCACTAATTGAGAAAAGGCCACACACCTGGATCTCATGGAGGCATTTCCCCAGCTGAAGCTCCTTTCTCTATGATAATTCCAGCCTGTGTCAAGTTGACACACGAAACCAGCCAGTACAGTACTTTTCAGGGATTTTTGTCACAGAATGAGAAAAGTGACTAATATGCCCACCCATGACCACTCTCTGCCTCCTTCAAATGCAGCTGACATCCCAAGAGACCTCAGTACTTATTTTAGAAGCCTAAGCTCAGTTTGGACAGAGACAATGTCTGACCTCTCCTCGCTCATCCCATTCCAGGGACAGGGATCAGGAGCATCAGCCTTGCACGCAGATGCTATTGAGTCCTCACAGTGACATTACAGTCCCTATCACAGTTCACCTGCTGTTGGCAAATGAACAACCTGAGACACAAAGACATAAGTGACCTGCACAGGTTAGTAAGTGACAGAATATGAAATCTGGGAGTCTAGCTCATGCCCATTTTGTTGTTGTTGTTGGTTTTTGCTTGCTTGTTTGGTTGGTTTTATTTACATCCCAAATGCTGCTCTCCATCCCAACCCCTCTCTCCCAGAGTCCTTGCCCCTCCCCCCCCCTGTGCCCATGTTTTTACCCACTGTCCCACAATGCCCTCTACGACCCAGAAATGCTGGTCAGACACCAAACTAATGTCATCTTGACCACAGTACCTACCTGCATTTGGCTAATACCTGATCCCCCAAAACACCAAAAAGAATCAGAGCTTGCATATGCCAGGAGTTATCAAGTCTCAGTTGGGTGCCCATCCCCCATCTTCTGTATCTGCCTCACTAAACTGACCATGACCTCAAGTTCCTCCTCCAGGTCCCTGGCTTGGGTCCTGGTTGCTCTTCACTCACTCACTCACTCATTCATTCATTCATTCACTCATCCAAAGGACGTATCCTTATCACCACAGCCCAGCTCCCTGAAGCACTTCTCCTGTCTGCCCAGCACATAACTTCCAGGGCAAGGTCAGACTGAAGTTAGCAGCTGCTTGCTTGCCCTTGGTGATCCGGCCCTTTGAGTGTTCTTGGGCTTTTCTCCCAGTTTCCTTCTGCTTGGTGCCCAGGCATGGGTGCAGAGGACAGAATGGAAACACTTTGAAGACAGAGAAGACTCCAGAAGACCCAATGCTCTCAGACAAGCATGAGATGAGGCCCAATCCCCCGAGTGGTCTCCTCAGTATCTTTTCTAGAACATTCTGAGGCTCAGTTTCATGCAAACACCACCTTGCCATATAATTATCTACACCCAGCCTGGATAAATATGTCGTATTTGAGCTGTTGGTGACACCCGATGCTTGGAAACCAACCTAATGAACTTTTCACACACTTGAGATACACCACCTCCAAGATTTAGCTCACGCTTGGGTATGGTGAGTGGGCTCCAGAGGTGGGCCTTAAAGGTCATATCATGACCCCTTTGCTTCCTGCTTCCTAACTGCCACCTTGTGAGATGTAACCAGCTCCCACAGCTAGAAGCCAGGCTCCCACCATGCTGTCCCCACTGTGTTGGGCTGAATCCTCTCAGACCATGAGCCAGAGCAAACGGTTCCTCCTCCTCGAGTTGTTCCTGTCAACAGTAGTAAATAGCAGAGGGCTATGATATTTAATTGTGTCTGTCTGTTACATTCTGACCCACTCTGAGGACTCCTGGTTAGTAAGCCATCTGTCACCATGTGGAAGGGTCCCCGGTGGCCTCAGCTGCAAGCAGCATGGTCCTATCAGGCTGCCAAAAAAGCCACCTGGGCTCTCCTCCCCCCTCTTCCTCATCCCCTGAGGCCTCACTGTCAAGTCCAGGAACCTGGACCTTCAGGGTGGCTGTTGGGTGGTCCCATTCTCCTAGTCTCCCTTCCATGTAGATACTATCCCACAACTCCATGCATCTCTGTGTTATATATGTACCATTCAAGCCACACACACACTTCTGCACCAATGCAGAGTTACTGTTTTTAATAGAAAACTAGACTCAGTTCATCCTGTATGTAAAGCCAAACAGATGTTCCTCACTGTGAATGGACCAAGCCTTGGTCCCCTAGCTGGTCCTTCAGGATCTTCCCATCTGGCCTGTCCTCCCACCACATGGCTTCACATGTTTACATTGGACCTTGTTTTCCTAAACCCACTTGCATCTCTCCATTTTTAGACCTCTGTGTCTGTTGTGTCCTCCCAGCAACAGATTCTCTCTTATCCACAGGCCTGGGGACATCAGTGGCTGGTATTGGCATCTATACTTGTCACCTCCCTTGGCAGGCACCCTGGTTTTCCCATGCTGCATTGGTAATTTTGCTTCTATATGTTGTCTGTCATTTTATCCACATCCCTTAGCACCCACATCACATTCTGATAAGCCTTGGTCACCTATGTCAAGTGCCAGGGTGTTCCCTAGTACTCATCATGGGAAGAAGGCAGCTTAATCTGTCAGTCGAATTTTTGAGAAATTAAGGTGGGTAAGAACCATTCACTCTTAAGATGAGGCAGCTAGTCTGAGTCAGAAGGAGAAGGAAAGGAGTTTGGTGAGAATATAACATCCTCATACCCTCAGACAAATATCAGGAGGAGGCATCGGAGGGCCAGGCACAGTGCTCATCTTGCAAAGGAAAGCACATACAGCCTGTGCTACACAGAGCTTCCAGTTCAATAAGAGATAAAATCAACAGCATCATTTCACAAAAACTGGGAAGCCACAATGAGGCCCCATAGACCATACTATCTGGAGAAAAGCAACCAGAGCAGAGCGTGCGACTTTACAGGCTGAGAAAGGCCCTCCTGAGGAAGACCATGCTGAGCCGCTGAAGGCAAAATATATTAAACAAGTGAGAGACAGGCAGTGGGCTGTGCGCATGGGACAGCTTATGTTCAGAGAAGAAGCATGTGTTATCAAAAGAGAAGTCCTAAGCTTGGATGCAGAATGGGGGTGCACAGGGCCCAATTGGCAGGAGAGGTCAGAGAGGGACAGGGAAGAGTCTCGTGGATCACCTCAAGAATTGTCACCTTGGAACTGAGAAGATAGCTCAGTGGTGAAGTGCTTGTCATACAAATGTGAGGACAGACATTCTCACAAACAGACCAGATTGTTAGGTAACCCTGTTTGCAAGCCATGGTTCAAGCCATGCTGTGTGAGGCATAGCCTGCTTCCTGGGCTTGCCACAGGATGCCCCTTTTGGGCTGCATTACACTTCAGAACTGTGCATATTGGTTTTTCCTTCTCAGGCAGACCCCTGGTATAAACAAGAAACAAGTCTGTTTCCCTCAGACTCATACGCTTAGATGAACCCAAGAAGCGAGGGCAAGTGGCCTCTGCCACTTGTTTTACAGACAGACAAACTGAAGCTTAAGTAGGAGATAAGATTTGCTCCAAGTCATACACTGCTGATTCAGCTGAGCCATTACTTGTCTCAGGAAACTCTTGGAGTTTTCCCCAGCATGGCTGATCCCCGAGTACCTTATTATGCCACTGCTGGACAACCTTACTGATCCCGCCACACTGTGCTCTGAGGATTACTCAAAAGAGGCAGTAGGTGGGGAAGAGAGATCCCATTGGAGAGATCTGGACCTTGGAGTTGAGTCCCCAGACATGTCCCCCTGTACCTGTGAGGCCTTGTCAAGTCTGCAAAGTCAACAGTTCCTCATTTAGAAAACCCTCATGCTTTCTTCACAGGACTCGATGGAAGATCTGGGGAGAGAACGCCTATCCTAAGCACAGTTAAATACTTAAACCCACCAGGTTCTTAGTCAGTGCCTAAGCTTGCTAGGTAGTCAGTGCCTCAGCTTGCTAGGTAGTCAGTACCTAAGCTTGCTAGGTAGTCAGTGCCTAAGCTTGCTAGGTAGTCAGCACCTAAGCTTGCTAGGTTCTTAGTGCCTCCGCTTGCTAGATTCTTAGTATCTAAACTTGCTACAATTGCTAAGTGCTTAGTACCTACTGTTTGCTGGGTTCTTAGTTAGCATTCACACTGTTAGTTTCAGTAGCTTAGAAAGGTCACTCAGATCATCTCTGACCATTTTAAATAAAGTTTTTTT
>NC_034594.1:164479019-164489391 GCF_900095145.1 Mus pahari
CACTTGGTAGACCAGGCTGGCCTCGAACTCAGAAATCCGCCTGCCTCTGCCTCCCGAGTGCTGGGATTAAAGGCCTGCGCCACCAGGCCCGGCTATAAAGTTTATTTTTATTAAAAGTATTACTCCCGAAACATACATATAGAGCATGCATATCTATGCAATATACAAAGTGTGTGATTAAGTGCACAAGTATGTGTGAGAAAAACACCAGCTACTTGTCCCATGAAAGAAAACCACACTGGCAATTAGGCATAACCCCCATTATCTCCCTTGGCAACAGGGTCCAAATGTTCACAGCCTTCAACGTTTGTTGTTAGACTAAACTGCAATTATAATTCTAATGATAAATGCTACCTGGGAGAGACTGCTCCAGAACATCTTTTATGATTACAGGATTATTGCTTAAATTAGGACTAACGATCCCTGGCAACGGTCTTCACTACTCAGTTTTCTCCAGACACCTCTGTGAGCGTCTGTGTTATTAGAACAGCTAAGTCAACATGACAGTCTCTAGCTGACCAGTCAGTGACAAATGAGAGTCCCATGGAGCGAGCCAATGTTCCCACAATCAGATTTATAATTTTTATTTCACTCCAAAATTTTTCCAATTACAGGCTGCATGGCGCCATACTTCCCAAGTCTGGTGTGATCTAAGAAGCACCTTACACAAAATACTTTCCTCCACTGGTAGGGACAGATGCCTGCTCACATCTGGGAGGATTTACCTTAAGGGCAACGGACAGAATTCAAAGACCGAGACCACTCTGCTCCGTCTCTGGTCTCAGCACTTTCTTCTCTCTGTGATAAGCTCCTCTGCTTCCTCTCAGTCCCTGGCTCTCCCAGAATAATAGTCTGTGTTCCATTCAACTTACAGTTCCCGTGGCTTCCTTTCTCCCATCTCACTACCAAACATGGCATCCTCTCCATTCCAAAATTCTTGATGAGTCTAGCTGCCAGGACCCTCTCATTTGGTAGATCTTTAATCAGAGTTACATGAGTGATGTTCGTGTCAAGCTCTGTCAGTAGAGCTGGATGTGGCAATGTAGAGCTGAGGTTGTCATGTGGCTGAAAGTCTCACCCCATTGGTCCTTATAACCAAGGTGATTCTCTAAGAAAAGGGCTCAGCCAGAGCAGGCACCCCCAAAGATTTCCAGAAAAAAAAAAAATCCTTCTGCAGATTCACATATGCAAACACCTTTGCTGCACAAGACCCATATGTCCATTGGTACAGCGCTGCATAGATGTTACAGGAGTTACCAACTGCTTTTATTTTAAACACCCACTCCACAGAAGGAAACACATGAACATATGTCTGGTAATATACATCTTACCTAGAACCCATGTATGGTGAGCTCATAGTCTCTAGGGATGGACTTCTACTGTATTTTGCTAAATGGAAATAGTGTTTAACTGTTCTCTAAATTCCCATCTGTATATCATAGGTTAGTGCAGCTTCAGACCTCATCAGAGAAGTTTCTTTGTGGTACATGGGGGTTAACACAGAATCTCTAAGTGCAGAAAACAAATGTCCATGGGGTTCTCAGTCACAAATGGACACCCTGTACAATACATCCTGCTACCAAGACTCAGGAATCATTGCAGAAGAGGGAGGGGGAGACTGTAGGCCCAGAGGTCTGGCAGGACTCAGGCAGTACCGTGTCTTTGGACAGGACAGACCATGAACTTAGAGCATGTGGCTGTCTGCTTAAGACCTGTGTGGGATCAAACCAGTCAACCACACTGTGGCACAGAGGAGGAAGGGCTCATGCATCCCCCTCCCTAGCTGAGGGGCTCTTGCCAGTTGATGGATGCTGGGGAAAGGAGAGACAGTTTCCTTTAAGGGCGTGGTGCTCAGTAGGTCTCACACCCATGAGTATTTAAGCAGCGCACAGTAGGGAGCTCAGAGTATCTCTGGGAGGAATTGGCTGTGAAGAGGACTGACCAAAATATATTTTGTGCAAGTATGAAATTCTTACAAAGTGAAAACATTGTACTTTTTTAAAAGGACTTTCTTCTCAGGTGACTCTGGGCTGTATCAGTTGATGCTTGAAGCTAACCATCATAGACAAGACAACCTCTCACATAAGTAGGCAATCTGTCTAAATTGTCAGCAGTGACGAAGCCGAGAGATCCCACTTCACATCGAACATCTAGCTTAAATGGCCTCTCGTAGGGCAACTGTTTGGGAGGGAGAGGGGGAGGGGAGGAGGAGGAGGGAGAGGGAGGGGGAGAGAGAGAGAGAGAAATGTGGTGCTGAGCCCAGTGTACCTGGCTGTCCCCCTGTATACAAGCCAGCAGCTAACTACCTACTGGGAAGTTAGACAGAAGTACCATAGTCTATGAAAAAAATGACCATTGTAAAGGCCTGCAGAACTCAGTACCATGAGAACAGTTGTAGAAAACAGCTCAGAAAATGACAGGAGTCCAGAGGTCTGGGCTGGTTGGGGTATACAAAAATGGGTACAAGCACCACAGAACATGCCTTTAGGCGTTCACAGACTTTACAGGCATGCTGGGTGCCAAGGAACTTATAAAACTCTAAAACCTCCTCCGGTCATTAGAAAGGCTACACCACATCAAGGTGGCTATATTACTTGGTCACTGGCATGTGGGTAGCCAGCAACATCTAGTAAAGCGGGTCTGACAAGCCCATGCCTATGATCCTATCCCCAGAGGGGAAGCTGAGTAAGGCCACAGTTAGATCGCAGCAGCCCAGGCTACTTCAGACTATAATTCAAAGCTCAGGGTTATGCTATGGCTTCATCCCTCTGCGTGTGTTCCCATGGTTCCTGCTGTTGACTTGGCATGTTATTCCTGTCTGTCTGTTGTTATGCAGCTCCCAGGGATTCTCTCACATCCCCAGATTCTGAACTGAAACTTTGCTGCATTTTTCATGCAGATACAGTATAAGGCAGGAGGGACACATACCTCACACTACACACACACACACACACACACACACTACTCTTCATACAAAACCACATACACTGTATTATGTATACACATACATAGTATACACACATGCACATACAAACATACTACATTACATATATACCATATATACAAAGCCACACAACCACACCATACACACAAACACAAATATACAACCCCATACACATCACACCACATATAACCATGCACACCATACTACATATATACCACAAACATAAAACAGAGACATAAAGAGATAGAGACTGACTATCAGACTGACTTTTAACCTGTGGATAGAATTGCCTGCCATTCATGCTTTTTCATTTTTCTCTCCAGCCCCAGTAGCTCCAGCTAAATATCTAGAAAACTATCAACAAGCTTTCAATTTAAGTAAGATAGCTACATGGTTCTCTTACACCCCTGAAAACAGGGGAGAGTTTTATCTGCCTCAGAGAGCAGAAAGAAGGGCCATCATATTTCCCAGGCTCTGGCCCACGGTGTCACACATAGGAATTCACCAATGTACTAGGAATTCACTTCTGAGACTACTTACAAAGAGATTGTCTAACCTGGGCCTCACAAGACCCTCTGACCCAGGCACTACCTCCCATTTAGCATACCATGGCTGGAGCCTGAACCAGGCATGTTCTTCTGGCCTGGATAGAAAGAGGTACGCCTCTGGAGTAAGGTGCACAGCGGCCACCATGCTCACAGATAAAGACACCCATTTCCCCTCTCTGGCGCCTCATCATAACTGAGTAATACCATGAAAAGCAGGAGACTGGTCAAGAAGGCTATCATGTCCCACTAGTATCCCACTATCGGGAAACAGAGAGACTAACCCAGGCTGAAGAGTCCCGGTGGGTGGGCAAGCAGGCAGCCAAAGTTAAATATGACGAGGGTATACAAAGCCACCTGTGTACGGTGACACAGCAGGAAACCCGGGGAAAACCATTAGGCTCCACAGGAGCCAGCAAAGCCAGGATGGAGTCTGGTCCCACCAGAGACCACAGCAGCCTGCTCAGCAGTGCCATGTAAAACACCAGAGTAACCAGCAATGGAGAGGCACCCCTACTGGAGAGCCAGCAGCCAGCACCTGCTCAGCATGTTCTCCACTCCATGGCAGTCCCACACTCCTTGATCCCCACCAAACCCCTCCCCCTCGGGCTCCCCACCCTCTGGTCTACCTCCCACAGGGTTGTGAGAATCAAAGCACATTTCTCCATGGAGATACCATGCTAAGTGGTTGTGTGGTCAGAGTTATTTAAGCTGTGTCTTTTATCTTTCGCTTTATTTCATTTTTTCTTTAAAGAGCCATGATTGATTTCTCATCAGTTTAACAAAATTCAGTAAAATGAAATTATCAACTTCTTTACTTCCTTCCTACAAAAAGCCAAGGTTACGAGAAACCCCAAACCTCTGATTCAATTAATTTCATTGGCAGGACTACAGTACCATCTCAGAAAAGCGCAGTTTAAAACAATGATGGCGAGTTGATCCCGTGGCACGGTTATCCATACCCAAATACCGTCAGGAGAGAGATAGTCTCCCAAGAGTACCAACATACCGGTGAGCACAGATAAGACCACTACTTCTGCTCAAATTCCTGGCCCAAGAGGGACCTGCCCAGAGCCATCAGGACACAGCAACCAAGGAACAGCCAGGGACAGGATCCTTCCAGTTTCTGTCTGTACCCTGGAGTTGACCCTGTACCACAGTTCTCCATACCCAAATTACTCCCACAGAGAACTAGGCTTCTCCCAGGCTTGCAGGAAGGACAAGCCACAGTTAGAGACAGCAAGACCAGCTAACACCAGAGATAACCAGATGGCCAGAGGCAAGGGCAAGAACATAAGCAACAGAAACCAAGGCTACTTGGCATCATCAGATCCCAGTTCTCCCACCACAGTGAGCCCTGGATACTCCAACACACCAAAAGAGCAAGACTCTGATTTAAAATCACATCTCATGATGATGATAGAGGACTGTAAGGAGGACAAAAATAACTCCCTTAAAGAAATACAGGAGAACACAGGTAAACAACTAGAAGCCCTTAAAGAGGAAACATATAAATCCCTTAAAGAATCACAGGAAAACACAACCAAACAGGTGAAGGAATTGAACAAAACAATCCAGGATCTAATAATGGAAATAGAAACAATAAAGAAATCACAAAGGGAGACAACCCTGGAGACAGAAAACTTAGGAAAGAGATCAGGAGTCATAGATGCAAGCATCACCAACAGACTACAAGAGATAGAAGAGAGAATCTCAGGTGCAGAAGATAACATAGAAAACATTGACACAACAGTCAAAGAAAATGCAAAATTCAAAAGGCTCCTAACCCAAAACATCCAGGAAATCCAGGACACAATGAGAAGACTAAACCTAAAGATAATAGGTATAGAAGATAAGATAATAGGTATAGAAGATAAACAAGATTCCCAACTTAAAGGGTCAGTAAATATCTTTAGCAAAATTATAGAAGAAAATGTCCCTAACCTAAAGAAAGAGATTCCTATAAACAAAAAAGTAGCCTACAGAACTCCAAATAGATTGGATCAGAAAAGAAATTCCTCCCATCACATAATAGTCAAAACACCAAATGCACAAAACAAAGAAAGAATATTAAGCACTAAGGGGGGAAATGTCAAGTAACATATAAAGGCAGACCTATCAGAATTACACCAGACTTCTCACCAGAGACTATGAAAGCCAGAAGATCCTGGAGAGATGTTATACAGAACCTAAGAGAACACAAATGCCAGACCAGGCTACTACACCCAGCAAAACTCTCAATTACCATAGCTGGAGAAACCAAGATATTCCATGACCAAAAAAAAATTTTACACAATATCTTTCCACAAATCCAGACCTACAAAGGATAATAAATGAAAAACGCCAACACAAGGAGGGAAACTACAGCCTAGAAAAATCAAGGAAGTAATCTTCTTTCAACAAACCCAAAAGAAGATAGCCACACAAACATAAAAATAACATCAAAAATAACAGGAAGCAACAATCACTATTCCTTAATATCCCTTAACATCAACGGACTCAATTCTCCAATAAAAAGACATAGAATAACAGAGTGGATATGTAAACAGGACCCAGCATTTTGCTGCATATAGGAAACACATCTCAGTGTCAAAGACAGATACTACCTTGGAGTAAAAGGCTGGAAAACAAAGCAAATGGTGCCAAGAAACAAGCTAGATTAGCCATTCTAATATCAAATAAAAATCAACTTCCAACCAAAAGTTATCAAAAAGGGTAAGGAAGGACACTTCATACTCATCAAAAGAAAAATCTACCAAGAAGAACTCTCAATTCTGAACATATATGCTCCAAATGCAAGGGTACCTACATTCATAAAAGAAACTACTAAAGCTCAAAGCACACATTGCACCTCACACAATAATAGTGGGTGACTTCAACGCCCCACTCTCAACAATGTACAGATCATGGAAGCACAAACTAAACAGAGACATATTGAAACTAACAGAAGTTATGGACCAAATGGATTTAACAGATACCTATAGAATATTTCATCCTAAAACAAAAGGATATACCTTCTTCTTAGCATCTCATTGTACCTTCTCCAAAACTGACCATATAATTGGTTACAAAACAGGCCTCAACATATATTGAAATAATCCCATGCATCCTAGACTAAGGCTGGTCTTCAATAGCAACAAGAACAACAGAAAACCCACATACACTTGGAAACTGAACAATGCCCCACTCAATGATAACTTGGTCAAGGAAGGAAGGAAGGAAGGAAGGGAGGGAGGGAGGAAGGGAGGGAGGGAGGGAGGGAGGGAAAGGAGGGAGAAAGGGAGGGAAAAAAACAACAATGATAAGTAGCCGAACTCACTAATGTTTGCCCTTGACAATACAATTATGAGAACATAGTGTGTAAACGGTGAGACCTGTCCCAGAAGCTCATAAGGGTAGCATGTGGTAGATGTCATCTGTGAAGCTCAGTAAGTACAAATACCTCCACACTAGCCGGGGGCGGTGCCTAGGGATGGAGTGTTTATGGACTTGCCTGCTTCCTTGGTGTGGTCTTCCCTAAATATACCACCTGAACTGGCCAGGGGCACATGACTGCTGAAGGCACAGAGCCCCAGAAAACAAAACAAAACAAAACAGCTTCTCAATGACACTTACCTCTGCCTCGTCCAACCCCTGTTCCTGGACATGCTGAAATGCATTCTGGGAACCCTGGGAGGGCCAAGAAGTGAGGCTCTAGCACCCTCATTGAAGACATCTACCTTTCCTTGAAGTCCCCAAGTTTCCTAGGTCCAGCTCTCAGTTCCAGTTTCCTAGGTGTCAAGGACTGCTCTGTGGTGGGTCACTTTAGTAGACACTTCTTTTTAAATTAGTATTTAAGTTGTTTAATCAGACAATACATTTGGTCATATTCTTTGCCATCTCCCAACAACTCTCGGCTCCTCCCCACCTTCCTACCCACCCAGCTTCATATTTTCTCTCTCCAGATAAAGGAAAAAAATATCAAAAACCAAAACAGACAATCTAAGAAGAATCTAAAGAGAAGAAAATTAATAAGACAAAAATTACCAAAGCAAGCAGAAAAGCATGGAATGTTTTGTTGTGTTGTCCACCTACTCCTGGGCATGAGGCCTGCCCTGGAGTGTGACTGTGCCCAGTGAAACCCACTGGAGCAAACTGGGTGCCACAATCCCACCATGTATCTACTGCAAATAACTGCTTGGCTAGAGATTGGTCTTTGTGTCCATGTTTCCTCTCAGTTCTGGTGTTTCTGAAGACATTTAACTTAACGAAATGTCATCCTGGAAATCATGGCCTGTTAGACAGGAAGATGTGACTCAACAAACTGGATAAAAAGTAATAATGATAATGTTGGCAAGAAAATAAACATCCTAGATATTTTGGCTCAGGAAACAAAAGTGGACCAGAAGTCCCATTAGTTGGTTAAGGAAGACATCATCCTTAAGTTATCTGCTCATATTGTCTGCAGGCTACTCTCTTCCCTGTGCACTTACAACTGCTATAGAAGGCCTGGACAAAGGCCTGGCTAACTGGCTTATCTTTCTGATTGGGCCATGAATGATTGTTTTCTTCTTTAGCTATTGTATGAAATACTCTAGAAGCCCCTACCATTCTGTCCAGAGACCTGGAGTGGACCATGGTTCTGGGTTGTTCAGCTGCTAATGAGAGAGAACTTGTCCACTTGAGTCAAGTTGCATTGAGTCAAGAATATTACAGTTGCAGAGAGTCAGAACTAAAAGAGGCTTTTTAAATCATAAAACACTTCACCAATGAGGCACAAAAGCCTAGAAACAGGAAGTAACATGTCCGAGAACAAGAAAGACATAGAAAAGCCAGGAGTAGGTGCTCAGGCCCATGAACATCAGGTAAAAACATAATACCATAGGACCTAGAGGAGTTAGGTTGAGCCCTCACCCCACCCCTGGCATTCTAGAGCAAAGGGAGATAATATATGCTTGCATCTTGTTCCCACAGAATCATTGCCTGTGTAATCAGATGAGCTTCCTCAGCTAAATGCTTTCCAGCTCATTATTTTGCTTAAAAATGATTAAAAGGTTCAGAAATAATTACCCATTTTAATTTCCAAAATGGATTTCACTGCAAAAGGCTCAGTATTCATAAACACATGCAAACTGAACTCTATGAAACGGACTGACTGCAAGTAACCTCTCAATTAGAAACAGATGCCAGGGCCCCAGGTTCTAAGTGTTTCCATTTCCAATGGCCCGGTCACAAGGGAAGCCATCCATAGGGTTAATTGCTCTTTCTTTCCCTTGTGGCTTCATTTTGTAGGTTTGACCTTCCCTTGGGATCCTATTGAGAGCATCGTAGGAGCCCTGCTTGCTGTGTAGAATCTGCTCTGGCCTTTCCATAGAGACCACCTGCCCCTGTCACTGACTGGTCTCTGCACTGAGTGGGAGATGAACCCCACAGGACACAGTTCACAGTCCTTACATGTGCCAAACATGGCTGAAATTCAGAGCCTGTGGGTAGATCTCCTCTCTGAGGAGCAGGTGGCACTGCTCACCGATGGAGGTCACTAACAGAAGCCAGCTTAGGCTCTCTGAGGAGCAGGTGGCACTGCTTGCCGATGGAGATCACTAACAGAAGCCAGCTTAGGGAACCTTTCTAGGTATTCATGTATTCCCTCACATTTTTCTATTATCAGCATGGTGGTACACACATGTAACCCCAACAGTTAGGAAAGTGGAGCACTAAGAACCACTTAGCAAGGCCAACCCAAAGAGCAGGGAGAGTGGGGTAACCCATGGCCAGAGCTTCCTTTCATATACATATGAAAGAAATCTAAATGGAGTCACCATGATACCAGAGGAAAAGAGTAAACATTAGCCCAGCTACAAACCTTTGATCTACAATGGTGACCTGTCTGCATGGTAAGGCTACAGAGCCTCCACTTCTTTGTTTTAACAAATACTTTTGAACACAAATATTCTAGGATGACAGACACTATTTAACTGTCATAGTTCACGTATGATTGGGAAATGGGAAGTTTAGCACCCATATTTGCTCCTCTGGAATATTAACACATTGTTCCATCAAAGCCTCTGATGCTGAATTTTTACTCCTGGAGTGTGCTAGATGACAGAAATCCATTGCCTATTGTCTGTGGGCCCGCTAGTCATACTAGTCTTAGAAGCACAAGAGTCACAATCAAGGAAATCACATCTCCCAGACCCAGTGTGAGCACGATCTTCCCAGACCCCAGTGTGAGCGCCATCCTCCCAGACCCCAGGGTGAGCACCATCCTCCCAGACCCCAGGGTGAGCGCCATCCTCCCAGACCCCAGGGTGAGCGCCATCCTCCCAGACCCCAGTGTGAAAACAACACAGAACAAGGATCCATGCACTGTAGTCACCTGCTGCCTGGCCCTACCTGCCCTTGGGGATTGGAAGTGAGGTGGCACAGAGTCAACAACACAGACTCCTAGAGCAGGTTTTCTCACCTGCCCACAACAAGCTCATCTGCTGCAATCTCCTTTAATACCCTCTGCCCATGCCCCCCATTGATCCCAAGAAAGCATTTCGTCTAAACAGCAGTTCCTCCTAATTGTCTGGCATTGTCTGCATCAGCAATCCTTGGTCTCTCAGGCAGTCTTCAATTAGGTCCTCCTTTTGCGGGTGCATGGCCCCTAGTGTTTACATAGAGGTGGCCCTGCAGTTCCTGCTAGTCACCACTCAAGCTCAGGCAAAGTATGTGTCTTAGTCAGGGTTTCTATTCCTGCACAAACATCATGACCAAGAAGCAAGTTGGGGAGGAAAGGGTTTATTCCGCTTACATTTCCATACTGCTGTAGATCACCCAAGGATGCAGGACTGGAACTCAAACAGGTCAGAAAGCAGGAGCTGATGCAGAGGCCATGGCAGGATGTTCTTTACTGGCTTGC
>NC_034594.1:164490311-164516407 GCF_900095145.1 Mus pahari
AACTCCAGCTGTGTCAAGTTGACACAAAGCTAGCCAGTACAGTATGCAAGTGTTTTCCCCCTTTCCTATCTTGAGAACTCAGCTGCCCCTCTCTTCCCCTACTTCCCTTTTGTTAGATTACCTGCACCAATAAAGGCAAATGCTAGCACTTAAAATACTTATTTCCTAGGAACTTGCTAGAACTTTTCAACTATGCTCACCCTATAATAAAAATTGTTGCCGGGTGTGGTGGCGCACGCCCTTAATCCCAGCACTTGGGAGGCAGAAGCAGGCAGATTTCTGAGTTCGAGGCCAGCCTGGTCTACAAAGTGAGTTCCGGGACAGCCAGGGCTATACAGAGAAACCCTGTCTCGAAAAAAAAAATGTTTTTTTCCTTGTGCTCTGGATAAAGCTGGGTGAGTGATCTGCCTGTCTCTATTATAAAGACTGTCGTAGTTAACACGAATTTTACATAGCTGGAGTTTTCCCAAGTTTGTCTGTCTTGCAGTATAAGAGAGACCATGTGCCCCTTCAACACCAAGCTATTAGGAGAGAAGAGTGAAGTACTCTGCCACCTTGTGTGTATGCTTACAGTCACGTATAATTCAGGAGCTTTTAGTTAAAAGCAACAGAATCAACTCTGGACAACACAAAGCAGAACGGGGGGAGTGCGGGGTAAAGAGCATGAGCTTACACAACATCTGGATGAGCAGCAGTTGTGAGATAATTATTCTGCCAGATGGCTTTGGCAGACCCAATTCTGGGCAAAATTCCCATGAGCACCTGGGCTCCCATTGCAGACCCCTTAACCTCCATGCCTGCTACATCAAAAGCTTTACATCTCTTCATTCCTGGGTCAAAGTCAGGCCCCTGGGACACCCTCATGGACCTCAAGACTCTTCTGAATAGAAGATATCTCTTTGATGTGGTTGAATGTATAGTGGTCTTCCCACTATGGGGTTTGAATATACTTTCCTTACACCAGTCATCCCAAAAGTCCTTGTGAACCTTCCCCAAAGGCCTGCCCCAACCCCAGCTCTATCCCTTAGTCAGGTGTCCTGTGACACAGACAGTCAGACCTTTATGTGCACCTGACAAAGTGGGAACAAGAGGCAACAAGGAACCAGACATGAGGACTGTTTGTCAGAGAACAGAGGCCCCATCCGAGATATCTGGGGGAGGGGTCCTAGTTACACCTGCATAGGGCAGCTGCAGACAAGATGTGAAGGCAAGCTGCTAATTAGATGAGCTTTGTGTTTGCTTTGAAATTGTATTTGAGTCAACACTCCTAGCAGGGACTGAAGGAAAGCCCTGGAACAAAGGAACTACAGGTGAGTGGGATTCACACTGGAGAGCCAGTGAGAGAGTAAAGAGGCCCTGTCGGGTGTTACCAACAGGATGAAGAAAAGGGGGTAGATACAGTAACATCTAGTGGGAGTCATGACAGATAACATGGGTCAGGACTCTGTGATGGCTAACACTGGTTGTCACTTTGATGGGCAGTAGAACCTCAGGAGATCAACTTTAGGGCGTGACTGCTAGGCTGGGTTTACTGAGGTGGCAGTAACCTCCTCACTGTGGGCAGCCCCATGCCACAGACTGGGGACCTTGGGCTGAATAAGGAGAAAGGGTGCTGAGCACCAGCAGCCATCTCTCTTTGCTTCCTGATGGCAGATGCAGTGTATGGACCTGTGACAGCTGCCTGGAGCTCCCGCAGCCGAGACTCACCCTGCCAGGGTAGAACTGTACCTCCTCAGACTGTGAGCAGCCAAGATAAGCCTTTGTTTCTTACATTGCCTTTGTCATGGGCTTGGCTGCAGCAACAAGAAAAGAAACTATGTAAAATAGAAAGAAAATTCTAGAATAATCCCAAGTTCCAGCTTTGGGGTGTGTTCTTGAGCTACAGTTGTTGAGAGGCGTAAGAACAGGGTTAGTGTACTTAGGAAGATGTCTGTGTGGGGCAAGCCAGGTGACTCTCAAGTGGTTGCTCACAATCTGAGTGGCAGGGAGATGAGGAGGAGAGGCTCAGCACCTCTCTGGGGGAAAGCAGAGGCCCCACCTTGTCACCCGACCCTGAGAGCATGCTTCTCATCTACTGTCCGACAGGATGGGCAGTGGCTTCTATGGCTACCGAGCTCTTAAAATGTGGCTTTTGCAACTGAGCTGCTGAGTGTATCCTATCAAGAGAGGAACCGCCAACTCAGCATCCTTCTGTGAGCTATGAAACAGATCTGCCCCCAACACCGGGCAACTGACTCTCCACGACTGAGTAATTCTGAAACTAGCCACATGGAGGGAGCAAACATTACAGGCTCTGGGTTCAATCCTACAGGGCAGCCCCCACCTCTGCAGTCTCAGAGACTGCACACAAGCCATTGGCCGTTTTCTATTGATTCTGAGTGACCAGATGAACACCGACAATCCCAAAATACCCATGGGCATCTCAGTTCACTTTCCAAAGATGTTTCACAGAAGTGGGGAGTTGGGGGGGGGCTTATATATGTTTACAGGTTCACTATAAGGATAGTGGGAAGGGATCCTTAGACAAATCATGGGAGGAGGGGCTGTGAACTGCTAGCCTTTTCTGAATACTCCACCTCCCAGGTGCCCCCTCACAGTGCTAGGTCATATCGTGTTCAACATGAAAAGCCTTTTCCTTTGTTCTTTTATGAAAAGTGTCACAGTGGCCATGAGCAACAAAATCCTCAGTTTTCTTCCTGCCTGGCTTGGGGGTGACAAGATCAAACCTTCTACACTCATGGCTGGTTCCCCTGGCAACAGGTCCCCCATCCTGCGGCTGGCTGTGAGTCCATTAGACTTTGCCTCGTTAGAACGAGAAGCTTCTGTTACTTGGAAATTCTAAGGGATTTGGAGGCTGAGTCCTACTCCTGGTGGTCAGGGAGTTTCAAAGGTCTTGGCCAATCCATGTAGGGACTGAGCTCAAAGGAAAACCTCAGGGCGAAGGTCCTCCTGGTGTGCGTATCTACAAAGGTTTTAAGGGCTCTGTGCTAGGAACCAGCAGACGAAGCCAAGTATCTACTCCATATTCTATCACAATGCCGTGGTAACTTCAC
Source organism: Mus pahari (assembly GCF_900095145.1). Lineage (NCBI taxonomy): Eukaryota > Metazoa > Chordata > Mammalia > Rodentia > Muridae > Mus > Mus pahari. The sequence continues at coordinate 164,493,365 of NC_034594.1, forward strand.
TGAATTATAATCAACTTGAATTTAAATAGCCACGTGGGATTAACAGCCAGAGTTTCAGCTGGCACAGATCTGGACAGGAGCTAATATTAGACACGCCAGCACCACTCACCAGAAATCAGAAGGGACCTTAAAGTTTATCTGGAAGAATTCTCTCATTTCACAAATAAGAAAATTCAGGCCCGAGAAGTGACTTAAGCAAAAATCACCGCAGCAGAGAGATGTCAGGCGGCCCCGAGCCCCGGGCTTCAGTGCACGACCTCATGCCCTTCCCATCTCACAGGAAGTTTCTTGTGCTGATGCAAAAAATAGCTGCAATTTGGTTTAATTCTGGTGTGTGGAATCGATGCAGCTGATGGGCAAAGCCTCATGGAAGATCATGTGCTCCCCCTGCTGAGCAGAGTGTCAGCCCTGAACATCACATAACTACCTTAGTTATCTATTTTATATATAAATAATAGAAATGTATTCCAGTTAAACCACAAAAAGTGCTCATTAAGGAAACCCCAGTAGCCTGTGCAACCTCCAAAAGCACTTCACAGACAGCCAGGGGGCAACACAGTCAGGAACTGTTCACAAATTTTCCCACCAGAGCTCAATGGTGCCAAACTGGACTCCAGACCAACACCTCTATCTCTTAAAGTGGGTGTCACTCCAGCCATTCCTGGGCTGCACACTGGGTTGCACCTTCATCCACACATGGCAGCTCAGAATCTAAATCTCAAGACTGGAGCTCTAAGACCTGTGGTGTGCAGAAAAGCGGAATGTGTCTGGCTTCTGGCTTACATTATGACCCCCAAAAAGCAGAAAGAACCTCAGACATAGGAAGGCAATTCAAAAGGTGACTAAGACAACACTCCACAAATGAACACCCAGTAAACAAGCCATCTGCATTGTTTAGGAACCAGGGATCTTACATTTTTGCATTTAAAAAAGCACCCCTATATTGTGAGTCCTTCCATTGATATACCCGGCATTATTTGTAATTTATTAACAGATACATTTATCTTTGGCAATGGCTACATGTAGAATTGCATATGGGGACTTGAAAGAACTGTGGATGTCAACACTCGGAGTATAAAAAGTTTCTTTCCATTTATGTCACTTTTAATCCATATTTTCTAATTAACAAATCTAAATATAGTAGTCATAAAGATGAAAACAAATTTTAAAAAAACCCTCTAGTAACACTTTCCTCAAAAGCAACAGCAGCAGAGGTGGAATGAGCAATGGGTCACAGAATCATCTAGGAACCAAAAATGCTGACCTGGCGGCCACGATCCAGGTCCTTCCATCCAGCAAAGGAATGAAAAGTGTTTCAAGACACTGAGAGTATCTGAGCCCAAGACCAGGAATGCAGTCCCTAGCACTAAGTAACTGTGATGGACTCTGCTCCTGACAAGAAATGAGAGAAGACACCAGACATCAGGCCAAGATTTGAGAGGGAGCCAGAAACAGATGTCTTTCTGTCAGCTCAGGGAGGAAGTCAGCACCATTCATTCAGCCCAGCATGGCTGAAATCCAAGGCAGGATGGTAGATGGCTAGTTGGGCCATCAACAGCTGGACAAGGAGGAGAGGTGAGCCATGGAAGGAGCTGGAACCCAGGCTTGCTGAGAGATCTGGAGACAGTGGGTTATGCTATGAGAAGAAAGTCCAGTTTGTGTCCAAACCCTGGCACCAGGGAAACTAGAAGCTGCCCATGCCCTAGAGAGCACCACTATACTGACAGTGAACTGCCTCACATGAGGGTTCGTGGGTCAAGTTACTCCTTCTACACAAGTAAACAGGGCGATGATATAGTGACTCTGGGTTACTGATGCCCAACTTAAGGAGCTTTAGAGTAGCTGCTGTAGAGGCTTTCCCTAAGGGGCAAGCACCAGCTAGACACCCCAGGCATGGTCTTGGTTTGAACAAAGAACATCTCACAAAGTCTGTCAGATTGACTTTGGAAAAAATGAATGTCAGATCATGTCCCTTCACCTCCATTGCTTCATAGACATTTTGTTGTTGTTTTGAAACAGAATCTCCTGAAGTGGGATTATCTGGTGTCTTTGGAGACTCAGTTGTGTCATGTGATGTTTTTCTGGAAGCTGTCTTATGAGAGAATGTTCTACTGAAGCAGACACATGAGCAGATGTTTGGCTGAAGCAGACACGTGAGAGGTTGTTTTGCTGAGAACAGACATGTGGTGGTTTTTCTGGAAGCTGCCTGGTGAAAGGGTATGTGATGTTTGCTGAAGTAGATGCTTGTGAGGACACAGAATGTTTGTAAAGAGTATAAGTATAACCCAACAGTGGACGATACTCTTGCACTGGCTCTCCTGGCGACTCTTTGCTGGTCTTCACTGGTCTTCGTTGACAACGCTCTGGTATTGGTTCGCCTTGCTTTCTTCACTGATCTTCACTTGTCATGACTTTGTATCTTGACTTGTCAAGAATTTCTGGTAGTATTCCAGCTGCTTCTTTCCACTTCTGTCAACTCTTGCTGACCAGGGGAGCCTCAGTTTCTTCTGGATCAGCCACTGCTACCAAAATTTATCCAGTTTTGAGGAACTTGTAGATAACGGGCACTATGGGGGCTGGGGAATATACAGGTAAGAAAGACCTCACTCACTGTCTAGGAGAATATGTGACATGTGTACACACACACACACACATGCACACACAATTTAAAAGCATGGATTCTACATATTCATGAGCACAAAAGTCACCCAGGTGGCAGGCGCCATGCAGGAAGAACTACAGTGGACAAGTGAGGTCTTTGGAGACAGCCCACCATCTTGTTCAACTAAGATAAGTGCTCTCTGAAAAGGTGTGGCCCCAGGGAGTTCACCCCAGGATTGCTTCTTACTACTGATGTGCCTTCTCATGTTTGTCATTGCCATACTCCTCATTTATTTGGCTTTAATGTGAATAGACAATAGGACCCTCACTGCCTATAGCTTGGTGTGATTACTTCCTGGGTGATCTGTTGGGCAAGGTTCCTGTAGATCAACATGAAAAGGAAAGTTCTTGAGATGATGCTGTTTCGATGAGTTAATGGTTTTATGGAATCCCTGATTTAAGTAATTTTAGGAAGTTATCTTGATTTTAATCATTTTAGGAAGTTTGGGTAGTTGATAGCTTAAAGTTAGAATCAAGAATAGAATGTGCCCCTTCCTCATAGACTGGCAAAACTAAGAGTAAGAAAGAAAGAATACATCAGGCACTCTTACATGCATTACAAGCAGGTAGTTGTAGTAGCAAGAAAAATAGGCTTAGGACAAGTTAACAATCAAAGAAAGCATTCATTCTGGGCTGGACCTGAGTTCCTTGGTCTGGTGATCTAGGAATGTGGTAACAGGTTTTCTGTGTGCACCATGAAATAGAAAGGTAATAAATAAAGAATAAAGAAGTCTATTATGAGTATAAGAACAGATAGCAGATGAATAGCCATTCTAGCTGATCAAGACATCAAAATAAGACATAAGACAAATGACCTGTTCCTTAGTAGAGATTGTCCTCAGCCAAGCTTGCTACTGTAGACTTGGCCTGCCTAAGCTTTGTTAATGTATGACAAGAGAATTATTGCTTTGGGATTACAATGAACTTGTGGAGAGAAAAATAGATAAGAATTGTTTAGTTAGATATAAGTTTCAAAACTGAAATACATGCTCAATAATCCTACTGTAATTTCCTCATGTAATGATTTCAATCTGTTTTTGAAAAATATGTTTTTGTGGTGATTGTGTCTAAAAAATGTGTAACTTGTGGCTATAAGGTAATAAAACTTTGTCCTAAGAGGTATAAAAAGGGTTAAAAGAATAAAATGTTGGAGTCTGCTTTTACTTTAGTCATTCTACGTGTACATGCGTGCATGTGTGCACCCCCATTGGCTGCTATCTAGACATACCCTGCTAAGCCCTTCTGAATGCTGACTCCCCATCAGCTGCTTTCAACACTGACCCCAATTGCCAATGCCATACCTCACCGCCTGCCTCGGTTTACCCTGTAGTGTCAAAGCTGACCTTTGATACCTAGGTATTTACGCTGACTCCATGGGGCTCCACCCAGCCCAGCATGGCTTCAGGAGCAGAGCTCCAGGCAGGAGGATCGTGGAGTCAGAAAGTTTCATAATCTGTGCATGCAGGGCCCTGGAAAAAGGCTGCAGGGAGGAAAGTGGAGGGGGACAGGACAGAGACACTTATACCCAGTGACTCTCCTGCAGGTAAAGACGAAGTGAGCCTTTGTCAAGTCCCACTGCTTCTGAGCACAGTGTTAAGTGGTTTGCATGCAGCATCTAGAGTAGTCTCAGTGAGATGCAGGACTGACCTCCTCAAAATGCCACAGTCAGGAGTTGCTGAGTCCCCTTTATAAAATGGCATAGTGTTTGCACCTGTCCCCTTTGACTGACCCACAAGACTCCAAAGACACAAGATACCAGGCTCAGCGAGGAACACTGTTTTAATAAGATCATGATTTATACCATCATTTAAAAACATTTACTTAACACTAAAAAAGGTGTTATATTTGCGAAGTAAAAAGGAAATTAAATCTTCAGTAATTGAGCAAGTGTTTCTGTTGGAACTGTCATCTCCATGTGTGTTTAGAAATACATATTCAAAGGCTTTCACTCTGTGTGTTTAGTAACATATGCTTTCACCTCCATGTGTGTTTAGAAACATGTATGTATGCAGTGGCTTTCACATCTATGTGTGTTTAGAAACATGTATGCAAGGGCTTTCTCGATGGACTCAAAATTCAGTGTGCTTTGCTGTTCCTAAGCTGTTGGACTAAATAGAATTTTCTTCCCCTGGACCTTACCCCAGGAATGAACCTCCACCTTTCCATTAAACCTTCTTCTCAGTTTCCAGCTGGTAACCCAAAGGAGTCTCGAGGGACCTCTGAATAAAGGCAAAGAACAGCTTACTGATGGCTCTCTTCCTTCTTCCCGGGGAGTCCTTTACCTCGAATGAATCCTTCACTTGACCACCTGACTTCTTAAATATGCAAGGGAGACTCTTCCAGAGACTTTGGGCATCACACAATCTCAGACAAACTTGCAATGATGGTGAGCAGACATTTTCATCAACACCAGGAACAACACTACAATGGCCTGCAGTAGTTCACATTGTAACTGATATTATCTACCTTAAAAGGGGTGGAAGGTGCAATGATGTATACTTGTAGTCCTAGCTACTTAGGAGACTGAGGTAAAAGGATACTTGAGCCCAGGGTCTCAAAGTCAGCCAGAAAATAATAAATAAATAAATAAATAAATAAATAAATAAATAAATAAAAAGTCAGCCAGGGAAAAGTAGCAAGGCCCATGTATGTGGAGCCACAGCAAGCCTCAAACATCACTGAGACTCAAAGTTCAAGCCCCAGTTCGTTTTTTGAACCCAACTCTGAAGCTGAAGAACAGAGGTACGAACCAGTCAGGCATAAGTGTCAGCAAGGGAGATCCAAAGGCAGGGCTGTTACATTGCTTAGCTAGCATGCTAATGATAGTCCCATCCTTTCAACAATCTGAGATACCACATCCACAATGAAAAGGCTAGAGCAAAAAAGATAGAATGAGAAGTGAACAGCCATCTGGTCTACCTTCCCTCCATCAGTACAAATCATGTTTTGGAAAGGTGAGTTGTGTTTTCATATAAGTGCTTTCACTTGTACAGGATCAAATCAGTGCTATATTAAACACCGTGCTATAGGTAGAATCTGTCCACGTATGAGATGAATCTTTCTAGTTTTGTTAGTTACTGTGACAAACATCCTGACTTTATCAGGATGGAGCTTATTTGACTTATAATTCCAGGTCAGAATTTTTCACTGAGAGGAAGTCAAAGCAGGAGCTCAAGCAGTTAGAGAGACCATTCTCTGAGCCAAGAGCAGAGAGAGAATAAAGCCACCCTGGCTTGATTACTCATCTAGCTGTCTCCTGTCTCATATAGTTCAGAAACACTTGCCTAAGGAATGCTGCTGCCCACAGTGAGCTGGGTCTTCCTACATCAGTTAACAATTAAGTCAATTCCCTCTAGACTTGCCCACAAGCCTACCTGATCTAGAGAGTTCCTCAATGGAGGTTATCAAGTGATTCTAGGTTGTGGCAACTTGACAAGAAAAATCACTACAGGAATTAATTTTCCAAGAGTTATATCAACTCCACAAACTTTCTCAAAAGCTTTAGAGTGGCCCTGGAGGCTCACAGCCTTCACCCATTCATCTCAGTAACACTCAAGGTGGCATTCACACTTTGTACCCTTGTGAATCCTAACAAGATGTCAAGATATCCTCTTCCTGACCAAAATAATAGCTTGGATAAGCTAAACTGTCATTTCAAATAAATGTGGAAATTATAGTAAAAACTATTTTGCTATCAAGGAAAAAAAGATAACCATTTGAAATATACATTTGGAATAGATTAAAATGTTAAATTTAAAATGTTAAATTTATACAACATTTAAAAAATAGAAAAATACAGTTTTTAATGGTTTTAAATTTATAAGCACATAAACAAATGAGAAAAAAAAGTGAAACTAAAATTTTTTTTAAATACAAATCTTTTTTACTTTCTTGCCAAAGCCAGACTAAGCTAAATTTAAACATGACAGCCTATTGTCCATAATGAGACAAAGGCATTATATTCTACAATCTTTTCCTGCCAAATTGGTCCTTTTCCCTTTCTCTTTTGTAGTGACACACGGAGAATTCCAACCAGAGTCTTCTGAGGATCTCTGTCGAGTGGCCGTTCCGACTCCTGAAAGCCTTTCCTTTGGTTTGTGTAAGATAAAGAAGGGTGGAGCTCATCACTATCTTGCAGTCATCATAAAACACCCAGAGGAAAATGCTCACACTTCCCATGTGACTGCCCATTCCTGCCTAAGCCCTGTGCCACACTAGCACCAACAAGGAAGCTCATTCTTCAGCTTTGAGATCACAGAATGTTCTCTGGGGAGGCTTACATCATTCCAGAGAAGACAACATTACCACCATCCACGTCAAAGCTACAGCTGATTAATCTCAGGCAGGCAGCACCAGCTTGACAAGCCAGAGAACACTTGAGGGGCTTGCTGGAGCCAATAAATAGTTCTTGGAACAAAAAGAAACCGAAATGGTGCCAACCCCTTTTACACATCTTCCTTTACAAGTGGGAATATACTTTTCCCTTGAAAAGACTCAAGATCTCTCTCTCTCTCTCTCTCTCTCTCTCTCTCTCTCGCTCTCGCTCTCGCTCTCGCTCTCGCTCTCGCTCTCGCTCTCGCTCTCGCTCTCGCTCTCCTTCCCTCCGTCCCTCCTATCCATAAACAGGAAAATGGCACTCCTCTCTAGTGTGCCCCAGGGTCACCAACCACTGCTCGTGCAGCAGGGTCACTGACCACTGCTCTATAACACCACAGCTTTCTCAGCATCTGAATACTGATTTAGATCTTCTGGTGACTAAACAGTAGAATCCACTTAGCCCACCCTCTGCACCAGCTGCTTTTTCTTTCCTCCTCAGAGCAGAACTAAAAAAAAAAAAAAAAAAAAAAAAATCACTGTTGTTCTCTCCACGTGCATGCAGCCTGGCTTTAGCAAGCCACTGAACTGGTTCTTACCACTGAGTTCAACTTTAAACACACTTGTTCTCTTGTGCTTGACCTCCCAAGCTTAGAACAAGAAAGGTGGAAAGCCAGCACCAGCCCATCTGGTCCCAGAACTCAGGAGACAAAGGACCACTCTGCTCGAATCAACCAGTTCTGTCTCCCCAGCCCTGACACTCCTGAGCTGGGCAAGGGAGACAAGAATAGACTCTGGGGTCTTTAAGTCCTTTGCTGGGGGATGCCAGCATGTGGTGGAGGATGAAAACAGCGGCTCACAGAAACTGGAGTGCTGGCAAGTAGAGATGGCACTCAACCCCCAACCATACGCAATCTGTATTATTTGCTTTGCTGCCTCTGAGCAAAGGGGACATAACACCCCCCAGGATTTACCGGACAGAGGAAAACGTCCCTCCCCAAGCTCTGTTTGTTTCACACACTAACCAGAGTAACTAGCTACAGCCATTCAACTAGGCCTTGAACCAGGGATCCAGCACTAGCTACAGCAGACCCATGCCTGTGTCTCCTCCACTGCCCATCTGTCTGGAGTCCAGATAAGGACATGAGAGTGAGACCTCAAGGCAGACGATGGCTTAGTCAAGCCACAATCTGACAAAGTTGGGTTTGTTTGTTTATAAAGGACAGCATCCAGACACATCCTTGAAGGAGGTGAATGGTGAGCTAACTGACTGCAGAAGCAGAGTCTCCCAGCCTATCGGACATCCTCTCATTTCATTCATTCACTCCCTTCATAAATGCTCGGTGAAGGTTCATTCCACACAAGTTTCTCAACTTCAGTATCTTACCAGTAAGGAAGGGTCATGCCTTGGAGCAAGCTGAACCATCACATGACATGCACAGAAGCCACAATGACTAGAATTTAACAAATCAATAAACATGAGCTGATATTTACAGAAAGGAAAACCAGCCAGTGATAGTTGCTTCCCTCACCCTTTTGTTTACAGTGACTCCTCAGCAACTATTATTCCCTCCAAAGTTTTTGACAGGCATCTCAATTATTTTTTAATGTTATTAAAAAATGATCACTATGAAAAATTTAGAAAACACAGGAAAGTTTTCTTTTTTATTTTATGTGTGTATTTTGCCTGCATGCCTGTATAATGTAAACAGTTTTTGTGCCTGGTGCCCAGAGAGGCCGGAAGGCATTGGATCTCCTGGAATTAGAGTTACAGGTGGTTGTGTGCTACCAGGTAGGAATGGGAATCAAACTCAGGACCTCTGCAAGAGCAACAAGTGCCCTAAACCACTGAGCCATTGCTTTAGTCTCACAAAGTTGATTTTCAAAATCATAACCATTTTATAAGCACTGTTAGTCTTCAGATCTATTAATTTCTGTTTAATTTGTTTAACTTCATAGGTATGTGAAATTAGTATGTTCCATAACACAGCACTGGTAAAACTCTAAAACTCACCAGCAAACTAGGTTATAAACTCCCATCTAGAATCGCCGTTACGCATTAGGTCATATTTCCATGACTATAAAACAAGTGATAGATTCAGTTTTAAAAGATTAAACTCAATGGGAGAGAATTGGTCAGATGGACTATTGGATGTCTGACATGAGTCAATAAAGCTCACTTTTCTCACTTGTTATTTATCTTTCCAGTGGCTTCATCCATGGAAGTAATAACTTAGTAAATGTGGTGGATAATTTTGGTTGTCTACCCTTGAGAGGATTCATCAGATCCCTTGAGCGTGTCTGTAGAGCATCTTCTTGATTGCTGATTGCTATAGGTAGGGGTGTTTAGCCTACGATGGGCAGTACCATCCCTTGACAGGTCTGCCTAGGCTATATAAGAAATGACCAAGCCAGTAAGCTGTATTCCTCTGTGCTCTCTGCTTCAGTTCCTGCCTCCAGGTTCCTGCCTTCACTTCCTTTGATGGTGGAACTGCAAACTTAAATAAATCCTTTCCTCACCAAGTTGCTTTTGGACAGTGTTTTAATCACAGCAGCCTAAAGCAAACTAAGACAACTTATATCTATCGCCCCTGATATAAACAGATCTGAGTCATTATTCAGGTGGGATTGGGTGGACACACACATGGTGTTCGAAATTTTTTCCTAGCAAGTAACTCAACCACCATCATTTTCTACTGTTTTCTATTTGCATTCTTCCATAACAGTTTTGCTGTTTTGGTCAAAGCTAAGATCAAAAGGCACTGGCTTACCTGATTAAGAAATTGTGTAGTCCAACATCAAAATACCTGTTTAAAAGAGACAAGACAAGCCTATGAATAAAACAGTTGCATCAATGATGAACTTCATAATTTACATTACAAGCACTTTAAACAAGAAGGTAACCCTGTGTGATGGAGGTGTAGCCCTGAGGTAGCAGCAGGAATAGTAGAGGCTTAGGCCACACCTCCAACATCCTATTCAGAAGCTCTGGGAACCAATCCCAGAAAGTTTTCTTAGGCCAAGTGGTTCTAATGCAAATAACATTTTTATGTGTGTCTCTGGGCACACAGTGCCTGCAAACCTAAGCTCTTCTAGAGATAAAGGCCATGTGGTGGGTGCCATTTATATCACAGGAGGAAGACCCTTGATAACAGTTGCTCCCAGCGTTTATCTACCCAAACCAAATGAAATTTGTTTGAAAGCCCAGAGCTATACAATGAAGGCAGGAAGGGTGAGTTAGCTATCTTCTGAGCCCCACCCTGTTGTGGTTCCTGCCACTTTCCACCTGGAAGCACCCTGTCTTCCACAATTTGTCTGCTCTGAGCGATACTGCGAAGGGCACCTCCCCCTGCTACAGCCTCACACAAGCCCCCTCTGTAAGCCCTGGACAAAAGCCTTTCCCATACCACTAGGCAACTGAGGCCATATGTACTTTGCTGACTCCGCATTTTTTTAATTGTCAGGCTTCTTGACTCTGAGACACTGGACTAGCCAATGCCTTGTCCGTCAGTCAGTCTGCTGTGAAAATGATGAAATGTCTGTACTGTCCAAGGTGGAGAATCTCCACTCCTTACCCCATAGGATAGCTGATGCCTCCCAGACTGTCAGTTTAGCTAAGAAGTGATTTCTATGCCTCCAGGCAATGGACACCAGACACCCCCAGCAAGGAATATGACTGCTTAGGGTCTGTTTCTAGATCCTGCACTGTCTCTGCCCACCCATGCACCAGCAATCCTGGCACCTTGGGCCACCTGACAAACAGCTAGTGATTACTGACACAGTAATAGGATTTCTTGTGGGTTATCTTCCTCCCACAAGGTTCTTTTGTGTTTACAGACTGTGCAATTAGGGTAAGTGAGAAGAAAGGAAGACAGAGATCCAATAAATATAATCTCCACTTACTTGTAAGACATGTGCACAGTCCACATGTGAATAAGAACAACCGCGATAAGTAATCTTACTTAAGACATCATAAGTGTTTTGTTTTTGCTTTTGCAACTTGGCCTGTGGTTTCTGAGAATGACCTTTGCAAATGACAACTTTGTCCTGTCACAAAATCAAAGACTGGAAGTGGCTGGAGGGGAGACCTGTCTGAAGGGGAGCTGATTCCCTTCATTTGATTTGAAATCGACACTGGGTCCCTCCTACAGTTATAGTAAAGGTGAATCTCACATAAGCAACTTTCCACAGCACGGGGTGGGGGGGAGCGGGGGAGCTGGAAGGATGGCTCAACAGTCATGAGTACTGACTGTTTTTACAGGTTACCAGAGTTCAAATTCCAGAACCCACAAAGTGGCTCACAACAGTCTGTGCCTCCAGCTCCAGGGAACCTGATGCCCTCTTCTGGCTTCCACAGGCATCAGGTGTGCGTGTGTTACAAAGACGTGTTCAGGGAAAACACTTGTCATCCACATAAAGTTTTAAATGCTTTTTAAATTTTAAATATCCACACCACAAATATGAGAGTAAATTTAAAACACCTGCAGAGAAAAGCCCCAGTTTTTACTACCTGGAGCAAGCATAGACAGCATCTCTTGAGCCTCCTAAAGGTTCTACAACCTAAAGATTCTACAACCCTCCAATCAGCGCCATCACCTGGAGACTGATCAACTCTTCAAACCTGTGAGCCTCGGGTGGGGCTTTTCACTCTTTAACCACAGCACTAAGTATCTAGAATACAGCAGTACTATGTTCGTTGCTCAACTGTGCTGAGACAGGCACAGTTTATAGCTAAAGGAACTAGAGTTCAGAGAGGCTAAGTGATCTACACTGAGCCATGGCCAGGAGGAACCACAGCTGGGCCACAGACTGAGCCTGAACACAAGATCCTGAAGCTCTTACCAAGCAGGCCCTGAAAATACCAGCTCTCACTCACTGCTTCTTAATGTTAACAGCTAAGATATGTTCATAAAATAGGCCACCCTCCCTCATCCCCACCTGGCCCTGACTTCCACCTCTCCCAACACAGCTGTCCTACTCCAGACTGCCTTAGTTGCTCTGAGCACAGGTCCCACAGGTGCCCCAGGCACCCCCAAAGGCATAGACACAGTTTCCCATTGTTCCTAACAGGAAAGGGCTATTCATTTCATAAACCAGTCCCTCCCAAGCTCCACCTGACTTTGGCTTCTCTCAATATAGCTGCCCTGCTCCAGGCATTCTTGGTTCCTCTAAGCACACATGCTCTGCAGGTGCCAGCAGACCCTGGGGGCTTGCATCTGGCAGGATCTGCTGGGATGCAGCTCCCAGGGTGAGGATGGAAAGACCTTATTCATAGGGCAATGAGAGGAATTAAGTAATAGAATAGAGAGCCATGGCTTAGCACTGCACCTGGTGCACACAAGTCCTCCATTCCCAGAGAACTCAGTAGGAGAAGCATGCTCTACACAAAGGCATAAGGTGCCTCACAGTGCAGCTCAGAGAGAGGGCACACTGACTCCAGGGCACAAGCAGGGCAGCAGGCAAGCTGCTGGGGACAGGCTGGGGCAGTGGTAGTGCCCGGACAAGCAAGGGAGAGCTCAGCAGTGAACAAGAGAAGGACAGAACACAGGGAATACCTGCCCTGACCAGTTCTGGTGGGCCGCTCACACAACCTCACATGCCACCTCATTCTACTGAGGTGACTCTCTGCATTGACATTTATTGGATCAATCAATACTGGATTCATGCTTTCTATGTGCCATGCACTGTGGCACAACAAGGTCCCCGACTTTCATATTCTGGCTGTAGGCGGTAAATAATTAAGTGTGTCAGTAAAAATCTGCTGAGGACAAAATACAAACAAGGTATTCACACAGTGTGTCCCCAGAGCTGTGGCCTTTCTGTGGAGGGAACGGTTTTCTGACTAGTCAGAAAGGGACAGACATACAGGGATCCAAAGGGGAAAGTTTCAGTTAGGAGTGTCTCCAAGGAGACACTGGGGTGGTCAGTGTGGCTAGAGCTTGGTGGTGAGGGAGAATGCGACACAGAGAGGTTCAAGAGAGGAGTGGGCACCCGATCTTGAGGGACCAGGGGTGCCAGCAAGCTTGGGTTTTATCTGAACACCGATGAGAAGCAGTAGATGGCTTTCAAAGAACACACTTGTTTGTCTTTTGTGCTCTGGGAAGATGGGAGCGTGATGCTTCGATACATCAATTAAAGAGACCACATTGGTTATCAGGAAAAGACTGGGTGGATAATGAGAGGAATCAAAGCATCTTTTCAGCACATTATAAACATTTTAGATTTTGGAACACTTAAGAGTTTTTACACTCAATTTGAGTGATTGATTGAGGGACACTCAATCAACAAAATCTATTCAACTATTCTAAAATTCCTCCTCTCCTCCGGAACCCCTCAAATCTTAAAATTTTTATGTTTGTCTGTGTGTGTCTGTTTCTGTGAGTGTATGACTGTGTCTGTCTCTGTGTGCATGTGTGTCTATGTGGGTGTGTGTCTGTGTGTGTGTCTGTGTGTGTGTGTGTCTGTGTGTGTGAGTCTCTCTCTCTGTGTCTGTCTCTCTCTGTGTATCTCTCTGTGTGTGTCTGTCTGTCTGTGTGTGTGTGTCTGTGTGTGTGTGTCTCTGTGTGTGTGTGTGTCTCTGTGTGTGTGTGTCTCTCTGTGTGTTCCTGTCTCTCTGTGTGTGCCTGTCTCTCTGTGTGTGCCTGTCTCTCTGTGTGTGCCTGTCTCTCTGTGTGTGCCTGTCTCTCTGTGTGTGCCTGTCTCTCTGTGTGTCTGTGTCTCCGTGTGTGTCTGTGTCTCTGTGTGTGTGTCTGTGTCTGTGTGTGTGTCTGTGTGTGTGTGTCTCTGTGTGTCTGTCTCTCTGTGTGTCTGTCTCTCTGTGTGTGCCTGTCTCTCTGTGTGTGCCTGTCTGTCTGTGTGTGCCTGTCTGTCTGTGTGTGCCTGTCTGTCTGTGTGTGCCTGTCTGTCTGTGTGTGCCTGTCTCTCTGTGTGTGTCTGTCTCTCTGTGTGTGTCTGTGTCTCTGTGTGTGTCTGTGTCTCCGTGTGTGTCTGTGTCTCCATTTGTGTGTCTGTGTCTCTGTGTGTGTCTCTGTCTGTGTGTGTGTCTCTGTGTGTGTGTCTCTGTGTGTATGTGTCTATATGTGTGTCTGTCTGTGTGTCTCTCTCTCTCTGTGTCTCTCTCTGTGTCTGTATCTCTCTGTGTTTCTGTGTGTGTGTGTCTGTCTGTCTATCTGTCTCTGTCTCTCTCTGTGTGTCTGTCTCTCTCACTCTCTTATGTGTCTGTCTCTGTCTCTCTCTTGTGTGTCTGTGTCTGTCTCTGTCTCTCTCTGTGTTTCTGTGTGTGTGTCTGTCTGTCTCTCTCTCTGTCTCTCTCTCTCTCTGTCTGTCTCTCTCACTCTCTTGTGTGTCTGTGTCTGTCTCTCTCTTGTGTGTCTGTGTCTGTCTCTCTCTTGTGTGTCTGTGTCTGTCTCTGTGTGTCTGTCTGTGTGTGTGTGTGTCTGTCTCTGTGAGTATATATGTCTGTTTGTGTGCGTGTGTGTGTCTGTCTGTGTGTGTGTCTGTCTGTGTGTGTGTGTGTCTCTGTGTGTGTGTCTGTCTCTGTGTGTGTCTGTCTCTGTCTGTGTGTGTGTGTCTGTGTGCCTGTCTGTGTGTGTCTGTGTGCCTGTCTGTATGCCTGTCTGTCTGTCTGTGTGCCTAAATGTCTGTCTTTGTGCGTGAGTCTGGCTGTGTTCCTGTCTGTGTGCCTGTTTGTCTGTGAGCCTGTCTGTCTGTGTGTTCCTGCCTGTCTGTCTGTGCATCTGTCTGTGTGCATGTCTGTCTGTTTGTGTGCATGTCTGTCTGTTTGTGTGCCTGTCTGTCTGTTTGTGTGCCTGTCTGTCTGTCTGTGTGCCTGTCTGTCTGTGTGCCTGTCTGTCTGTGTGTTCCTGCCTGTCTGTGTCCATGCATCTGTCTGTGCATCTGTCTGTCTGTGTGCCTGTCTGTGTCTGTCTGTGCATCTGTCTGTGTGCCTGTCTGTGTGCATCTGTCTGTGCATCTGTGTGTGTCTGTCTGTCTGTGCATGCCACAGCATGTGTGTGGAGAACAGAGGACAACTTTAGGCAGTCAGTTCTCTCCTTCCATCATATGGGGTGCAGGGACTGAACTCATGTCATCCGGCCTGGCAGCAAGCACCTTTACACACTGAGCCATCTTGGCAGCCCAAACCTCTCAAATCTGAAACCCTTCTAGTCCCAAGTATTTCAGAGAAGAGATGCTCACACACATGTACTGCGACTAGTCTTAACATTCCCAACTGCACTTGTCATAAGGAAAACTCAGTTTTACTGTAGTCAATAGAATCAGAAAAATCAGTATTTTAAATGCCTTGCTCCACAAACTTTGCTCTTCTTATATAAATGCATTCCTGGACCTAAAGAACTTAATTTCTCCCTTAACACTTACTTGGCACTTACTACAGCCTAGGACTGGGTGTATGGCACTGATTATGGGTGCTGACAATTTAATGGCAACCAGTGCAGCAAACCCGGCATTCTGGGGGCTCCTTCTTGAAATCTGGGACCTCAATGGTCCCGGCAGTCTGCTGAGAATAGCAGCTTCTCCAGCCTTCTGTGCCAGGCAGCTGGAGAACAATGCCCTCGACTGACTTCAAGACCAACAAGTCAGAGGAACCATGGCTGCCGGGCTGGTATGGCTGGTCAGCGACACCCACAGATGACAGAAAGGTCTCCATTCTGAAAGTCCTGTGGCCCTAAGTTGAAAGCCAGTGGCCTGTGCTTTGTCTTGGCCCTGAGTTTGCTGGTGCCCCTTTTAACTGTGTGAGCCGAGGCTTTCTGCTTAGGATCCATTAGGACTTGAAAGGTAATTTGTTCTTTTTCAGTCACTTACTCTAGAAAAAAAAGGATTATTGGGGAAGACAGATTGGTTTTGCACAGCAGGAGATATCAAATTATATTAACAATCATGTTGTAATTATTCTACAAGATTTCCTGAAGTAGGGAACACCTTTATGAATATAATAATCCCTATTCAAAAAGTATAAAAGTTTAATGATACCGTTTATTCACAGGTAAAAAATTCCCATAAGCTTATTCATCATTGAGGCTACATACCCAAGCCACATGGTAACAGCAAGTACAAGCTCTTGTGTTGTATTTTCTACTTGGATCCAGCCTCACACTAGTATGTAAGAAATGGCCACAGATTTGAAGTGAGAGCCAGCCAACATTCACACCAGCACTCAGACAGAATTCAGTCAGCACTCAGACCAATACCCAAGACAGCACTCAGGCCAACACTCAGACCAGCACTCAAGACAGCACTCAGGCCAGCATCCCAGACCACTATCTCAGATTGCACTCAGACCAGTACCTCAGACAGCACTCAGGCCAGCACCCAGACAAGTACCCCAGACAGTACTCAGACCAGCACCCAGACCAGCACCCAGACAAGTACCCCAGACAGTACTCAGACCAGCACCCAGACCAACATCCCAGACCATCAATCAAACAAGCATCCCAGACAACACTCAGACCAGTACCTGAGACAGCACTCAGGCCAGCACCCAGACCAGTATCCCAGACAGCACTCAGGCCTCCTAATTCCTTACACCTTTAAGCAACATCGACTACATTGTCCCACATGCAATCTATCATGTAATCTTCAATGTATATCTATTGTGTGCACATAAATTTGTTATATAGGAATAAACAGCTAATACAGTGACCTGAAACAATTAAAAAATGTTAATACATCAATAATGTGTCTTTATGTCATCTTTATTTACAATATTTATATATTGTAATCTGTTCCCAAACACTGATTTTCATTTCATCACCAGTACACTGGTCCTCCTTGCTGTCCCTCCACTCCCAGCATGACTTGCTGATTCTCGCCTGGCTCGGAAAGCAGAGCCCCCTGTCCTCCACACACACACCTTCGGTGGTCTCACTACTGTTGCCCATGGGCCCAGGCTTCACAAGAGATGCTTTCCTGCCTCTGGGGTCTTCGCCTTACTGCACTTATGCACACCTTCTCCGATGTCCAGAGCTGCTACACAGTTACACATCTCAAATGCAACTCCTTATCCTCCCTTTGGGTTTGCTTCCCTGTGACCTCCCACAGCCCAGGTCATAGCAGCAACATCCTTCAGCATCCTTCAGAAACCTGGACCCATCTCTGAGTCCCAAACCCTCACATCCAACTCACCAAAAAGTACAAGGTCTACCTAAAAACCAAACTCAGACTCCTGGCTCCTCAACACCTGACTTCAAAGCTCTTTCTGATCCTGGAAAGGCCACTTTCAATGAAGAAGCTAGAACCATCTTTAAAATCCCTTGACCCTTCACTCCTCCACTGAAACCCTATAATGGCTCCCCACTTCACTCAGAGGAGCAAATGAAGTTACTGTCCCTGACTACAGGGATAGCTCTATGCACGCGGGCTAAACGCCAGAAGAGGTTAGGCCTTCAGAGAGTTCAAGAGGGAACGGGCAGTGCTGTTCCTTCGGTTCCTTGCCTGACTTGACAAGTGTCTGGCGCTCACATACGGGGAGGGGGAGAGGGAGAGGGGGTTACCCTGAATTCCAAGTGTCTGTCTTAAAGAATGACCAGTGATGAGGAACATACTTAGATGATGTAACCAGAATGGAGAGGGGAATGGGAAGGAAACCATTCAAACCAGTGTCACAAGCCACAGAGAAGTTAAATGTGGACAGCACATCAGAAACTTCTCATGGATTTTAAAAGGATTATGGCTACAGCAACAGGCTCCTTGGGAGACTCAAGGCTGAAGTTGTTTTCTGTAGGCAACCAACTGTCTACTTAGCCTTCTAGCTCAGACCTTTCTCCAGTATTCCAGATCTATATTATTGATTCGACTTGGCTAGGCTATGGATTTGGTTATCTGGGTGAAGCACCAGCTTGGAGATTGTGGCAAAGGTGTTTTAGAACCATGGCGAGCATTCAGAACAATGGACTTTGGATTAAACAGCATTGTGAGGCATACCTCAATCAAGCAGGTGAAGACCTTATCAGAAAAAACCAGAGGATTCAAAGAGGAAGGAATTCTCTCTCCAAAGCTGTATTGAGACTCAAAATTACATCTGCTTTTCGCTACCCTAGATCTTTAGCATACTCTATAGACTTTACCAGGTTTTATTAAAATGAACACACACAGAGTGTAATTTATATAAATTGTAAATACCAGGAGCACCACCCCCAGGATTTGGCTTGATACATAGGAAATGCTGCTATTCAGTCTGAACCCTATTATAGCACTTAATGGTTCATAAAGAATCACTGTCCTTCTTAGTCAAGGAGTGTGTGTGTGTGTGTGTGTGTGTGTGTGTGTGTGTGTTTCTCCTTGAAGGGTTTAAGGCACAGCTGCATAATAAGATACTTAAACATACCTTTTCTGCTTTCAGTTTATTACATAGAATTTTATTCCTGTCTGTGCCTTTTGCTATTTTTGTCTTCTATTATTTAAAAAAAAAAGAAAGAAAGAAAGATGTTTTCTTCAATTTTATATTTTAAGTGTTTTTCTAAATTGAAAAGTAAAATTCTTGGTGCTGGAACCCTTTCATAGTAGTGGAAATTCTTCAGAGTCTTTTCCCATATTGAGTTTACACTTGACAGAAATTAAGATGTGGCACTCAGGTTAAATGCCGCTCACCTCAATTTAAAGTTCCAGTGCAAAGCCACCAGCAGGCCAGAGGGTCCTGATTCCTTGTCCTCAAGACCATTACTTG
Source organism: Mus pahari (assembly GCF_900095145.1). NCBI lineage: Eukaryota > Metazoa > Chordata > Mammalia > Rodentia > Muridae > Mus > Mus pahari. The sequence goes on from NC_034594.1 coordinate 164,512,023, forward strand.
TGAGTAATAGTCTCATTATGGAGTTTTGCCTGAGGACACACAGGGATTTTAAGCATAGGAAGGCTCCTAAGGGGATTGATTTAGCTAGAAAGCCACTTCTGTGAACACCGAGAGATTCCTGGGTTGGCTTTGTGTTTCAGCTTTCTGGTCTGCACAGCTCTCCCTCAGGAATTCTCCTAGGAGCCATGCCTGGGAAAGGCAACTGCAAATGGAGGAGTCCAAGGGAATCAGCAGATCTGTCCCCTCTCGTACAGTGCTATGCTCACCGCTTCCAGCAGATCAGCTGCTGGGGCCTGAAGCTTCCCCCGAGATGATCAGAAATAGCTTTTCTTTCTTTAAAGCTTGCAAGTGTCCGGGTTCATCCCAGATTTAACAAGTCTTCCTCTCTCCTATCTTCTAAGCCAGTGGTTCTCAGCCTGTGAGTTGAGACCCCTTTGGGGTCAAATGTCACATATTATATATCCTACACATCAGATATTTGCAATTCATAACAGTAGCAAGAACAGTTCTAAAGTAGCAACAATGTAATTTTATGGTTGGAGTCACCACAACATGAGGAACTGTATTAAAGGATCTCAGCATTGGGAACCACTGCTCTAGGCCATCCCTGGGTCCTCACTCCATTCAGGCTATACATCCCATGAAAAACTTCACTGTGAGCATATGGAATGGAAACCTGGTTAGCCCTGGTTAGCCACTGGAGAACAAGGCTCAGATGCCAAGTCTTGCCTGGTTTCAAGACCCACAGCCCTTGTAGTCAGATCTCAGATCCACCATGGACTCCTTGGAGTTAATCTGTTCCTAAAATTGGCTTGCAGTAAGCTGAGCTCCCCTCAGGACCTGGAGAAGATGCAACCATCCTGTCCATCCTGTCAGGAAAGAAGATTGTCCAAGGAGACACTATGTTCCCTCCTTTCAACAATCAGGCTATTGAGATGATACTCTCCAAGGAACTGGAACAAACTAGAATGTCCCAGGAGGTGTCAGACCACCTTGAAGGGAAGACTAGAGCTGAGGTTATAGTAGACCAGCGATGGATGGGACCACATCTTGACTAGACTACTGAGTTATACACACCTTTACCCTCAGTACACCATCAAGACTCCCCCAAGATGAGCATTCTGGGTAAGGACATCACTGAACTTTGTATTTGTTCTCCCCCACCCCCGGTGTGGCCACATGGAGTGAATCGCCTTTCTCTGCTTTTTACTAGTGCCTGTCTCTTTAACTGGCCTATTGAAGACAGGTGGCTGAGCCTACTTTGCTATGGTTGCTAGGGTCCACTAACATAAGCATCACTAAGAACCATGTCCCTGTGACAAGCCCACTCAGCTGACCTCATAGTGACTTGAAGCCTTCGCAAGGGCACAAGAGCCCACTGGGAATGAGACCTAGGATGAGCAGTCAACGACCTCCTGTGACCCTCTGGGTTCATGGATGGTGACACAGGAAGCCTGACCATCGCCACAGCTTTACAGGCCCCAAACAGGCAGCACAAACAGTGTTACCAGGACAACACTCAATGCCAACTGCTACAGAGGAGGAAGGAAAGGACATACAGAAGAACCTGCCCAGTCAAGGAAAACTGACAAACTTCTTGGGGAAGCGGGGAAGGCTAAAAGCAAACTGAATGATGACGTCATTATCAACATAAGCCAAGGAGGAGAAACCAAGATGCTACAACTGGATCTGGCGCTCTCTCTTGAGAACATTTATCCATATTTACTCAACCATTGTGTATTCAGTCATACAGACTTGAAAAGAAACTGCGTCTTACTGTGGATAAAACAAACAAACAACCAACCTCCAGGAAGGAGTCTGTGTCTGCCAGGACTGGTAGATCCACTGGAATTTCACTTCTGTAGAAACACTGGAATTTTGTAGATTCAGAGGGCTAATTACTCTTTCTTGAGCTAGTTTCAGCCTCTGGAACAGCCTTCTCTGTATCTGAACTAACACCTCATGATAATAAGTAATAACCTCTTAGAAGCTATTAACTTAGAACTAACATCTTGTGATAACAAATAAAAACCTCTTAGAAGCCATTAACTTAGCAGAACACCAGCTTCCACCAATCCGGGAGCTAAGAATGTCATCAGATAGCATCTTGGGCCTACAGAATAGTCCCCCTGTCTCAGTGTAACCACCTGGCATACCCACTAATGTATTTTAAATTGCCTTAATTTATGGCTTTCTTTGTCCTATAAAACTATAAAAACTTCATGATACCACTTTTGCATTGGAACATCGAATCGGGGGTAGCCTAAATCTGTATTCTAGGGCCACGGTCATTCAAAGTGGCTCCAGAATAAACTAATGCCCTTTAGAGATGACAACTGTGATGGAATCCAACTGCCAGGGTCAGAATGACGACTCCTCCTCCTCCTCCTCCTCCTCCTTCTCCTCCTCCTCCTCCTTCGAGCCCAGCTTCACTCTGGTATTGGCTCTGATTTTTCTCTTCCACTCCTATCCCTTTACCAGAGCCAACCACACCAGCTTCCCCACACGTAGCTCTTCAGGGCCAGCAGGAAACATCAACCAGCAACAAAACCTTGGCAGAGCAGCACATCTTAGAACTATAATTCACGTGACATTTAAATAAAGTGGTGCCAGAAACAGGTAATAATGGCAGCTAGTCAATCAGGCAGAATCATCAACAGAGAGAAGAAATCCTATTGTCTGGGATTTCTTAGTCAATTGAACTTGTTGAGAACCTTTCAGCCAAGTGCAGTTCCTTATTTGAGAAGGAGGTTCCTCCGGGCTTCCAAGTTGGCTTTGTCGCTAAGTCTCTGACTGGTTTACTCAAACTCATTTCATTCATTATTCATTTAATAAACAACCACTGACCCCTCCTGGGCATGAGGCATTCACTTGGCTCTTGTCACACATCAGTAAATAAAACAGACAAGTATTCCCACTCAGTCCTTTGTAACAAAGAAAGACAGACAAGAAACAATACAAACAGGGAGGAGAGGGCCTGAGGGGAGGCAGGTGCTACTGACCATGAGAACTGCTGGAAAGACTCTCCACAGGCTGATGCCTGACTAAAACTTCAATGACTATGAGAGCTTAAGGGGCTGCTCATCCAAGTATTTTAATTATAATTTATTTGGGGCTATCTTTAGCACCCCCCCCCCAAAAAAAAAACATTCCTTACCCACCTCTCCATCATCTGAGGAATCTGCCTGGCTGTACCCCGCTCCTCTGATGTGCTCACCAATGTGTTTTACAGTTACCTTCATTTATTGCTTCCTTCATTCTGCCACTGCAAAACTTCACAAAATTGCTTCCATGTGGGAATGTGGGACCTGGAGTGATCTAGCTGTTTTCCTAGGCCTTGGCCTCAGAATAAACCCCTTGTTCCCTTTGGTGTGAAGCTGTGGTGCTTGCATCGACAGACAGCCATGATAATATGGGGGTGGGGGTGAGGACTGGGGACAGCTGCCAGTGCAGCCTCAGCAAAGCCTATTGCGAAGTGTGAGAGTGACGTGACTGGGGAATCTGGGCGCAGGCAGATGGGAAGAGAAACGCCAGCCAGGAGGAGCCAGGCGACCTTCTTAGTGTCCCCTGTGTATTAGAACTCCCGACCTGAAACTTCTCAAGGGCAAAGGAGGAACAATATCAAACTTGCAGCCTTCTGATTCTTTAGCTGATCAATTTGAAGTGACACAGAACAGATGAGCAGGAGAAAAAATTAATTATACATGTACATATACAATTATATACATATATGTGTGTATATATACCTCACAGAATCTCACAAAAGTAAAAGACTCAATGATAAGCTGTAGAAAGGAGCTGGGATGCACGGGTCAGGAGGCAAATCAAGGGAAGGGAAGAGAATGGATGCTGAATGCAGAAACCAGCTAGGAAGATGGCTTCAAGTGACTGAACTCCCCAGCTCTCTTTCTGGTTCAGATGACTTTGTTCATGAAAAACGGCTTTGTAAATGAAAACTTCTTGTGAAAAAGTAGAAATTTACATCTTATTTTAATCAGTATAGGAGAAATAAAACATATTTCATGGGGTGACTGGGAATCAATTCCTTTTGGATCAAAGTAATCAATATGGCAACATGGCAGCATTTGGAGTGGGTGAGCTCTGAGCACTTTCTCCAATGGCTCCCACATGGTTCCTTCCCCATCTCTCCATCCCTCTCAGGCTGACACCACAAACAAATACTGAAACATGCAAGTGCTTCCTGGTTCTTAAAGAAATTATAGACTGGCTACGTAGTAACTGTGTTCAACCCTCCTTCAGAACACCTCTGATCTTTGTCCCTCAATCAAGTGACTCTGAAAGTAATTCTCTGAAATCAAGGAAGGAAGCCAAATACCCCCTATGGGTCTACAGGAGACCACAGTATCATCCTCCTACAGGAGACC
>NC_034594.1:164516637-164526809 GCF_900095145.1 Mus pahari
AGTATCATCCTCCTACAGGAGACCACAGTACCATCCTCCTACAGGAGACCACAGTATCATCCTCCTACAGGAGACCACAGTACCATCCTCCTACATGAGACCACAGTATCATCCTCCTACAGGAGACCACAGTACCATCCTCCTACAGGAGACCTCAGTATCATCCTCCTACAGGAGACCACAGTATCATCCTCCTTTGGGGGAAAAACTCTTCTTGGTTATTTTTTGCTACTTTTCCTTACAATGGTTCTGGCATGGTTTTTCCAAACCATAATCTCCCATTCTGAAAATCCTTGGTGAGTGAGCACTCATCCTGGTCCTGCTGCTCTGATAGAGGTGACCGGCCACTCTGGCTACCCTTGTTGGTGGCCTGCTCCTGCAGACTTGCTGTGTAAGGGTCTGCTCTCAGCAGTGCCTTGGGCCCCTTGCAGAACACTGAGCTGTAAACACTCCCAGCCTTGGTCAGTTGACATCTGCTGCCATGAAGGGTCTCACCTGCAGCACTTGATGGTCCACACTGCCAACAGGTATGCACTTCATAGTCTCCATCCCCTTCCATTCTCTCCTGCTCTGCCCCTCTGCACTAAGATCTGGACTTGAGAGGAGTGGAATCTGAATGCTCAAATGGCAGGTATAAAGACCAGGAGGTGAAAGCAATTTTAAATAATTATGTGATTCTGAGTTGAGAGAGACTGGGGGCCTAATTACCCTGCTTTCTACAGTCTTCAGAGGCAAGCTGTTTCTTCCTTGTTGAAGGGAACAGACAGCAGCTTTCAAAGCCGTGGAATAATCAGCAAGTCAAGGTTTCCTTCAGGCGAACAACTTGGGCAAGATTCCAGAACTGGGAGTAGAGTTGGGCACTAGCCTGCCTGTTGCTCAGGCCAACCAAGAAGAGTACCAAGAGTCCTGATCTTAGCCTGCAGCAATGTCTTAGATGTGTGTTTCTGATCCTAGCATATTCAGAGAGGTGCGCGCTCTCGCTCTCTCTCTCTCACACACACACACAAGGTCCGTGTGAACTCAGCCTGTCCACTCCAATGGATACATGCTTGGTCAGCCCTGACCTTGTCCAGCAGGAAAGGACTCAGAAGTACAGATATCTGGGTACTGAGCAGATGCCCATCTCTAATAACAACTCTAATTGTTAATTATGTGAATAGCACTTTCAGTTTCTCCAGAACAATCCTTCATGCTGAGTGGAGGAATGAGAAGCTTGCTGGGGCTTCTTCATCATGAGTGAGCAGTAGCCTAATGTACTCGTGGGAAGAATTCAAAACATCCCATTAACAGCAGGTATGCAAACGCATCTCCTTTACTGTGAGAACAGTATCTGCATGCACTATGTTATAGCAAGTGCATTAATTAAAACCCAGATTATATTTCAATTATTGGGGATAATTTAGAGGGCTAAAAATTATTAAACAAGGAAAAAGACATGAAAACTGGCTATTTGATGGAGCACAGGAACAGAATTCTAGCATTGCTGGGTGAATTCATTACCTGTCTCACTGCTGTGATGAAATGCACACTAAGAGCAACTTAGGAATGAAAAGATTATTTGAGTTCACACTTCTTCGAGAGAACATCCCGTTCCAGGAAGTCTGGTGGTAGGAGCCGAAGGTGGCTGTCATATCATATCCACAGGACACAGAGAACAGTGAGTGCCGGTGCTTAGCTGGAGTTCATCTCCCTATTATTTGGCCCAGGGATAATACCCATGGGATAATGCCACCTACAATGAAGGTGAATGTCCACCTCAATCAACTTACTCTAGATAATCTCTCACAGGCACACACACACACCCCCAGACTCATCTCCTACAGAATCTAAATCCTGTTGACCACTAATAGTAACTATCGCAATGGGCCAAGACAAAAACAAGAGATCACTAATTCAAATACTTGAAGCCCCTACCTTTATAGACTTTTGAAGATGAAGAAAATCTTAAGGGTATTAATTCTACTCCCCTTTTCAGCATTAAGAGGAAACGGAGACCCTATGAGATAACTTAAAAACTGCCCTCTGAGAATACAGAGAGCTTGCAGCCTAGGGCCTGTGACCCAAACTGCTCTAGAGCTCATACTGTTGTTGCAGATAGCTCTGGGGCTAATTATATTTCATGTTTATTCTGTTCTCCTGTGAGGGGCTGCGAACAAGTAATGAGTCAGCACTCAGGTGATTTCCTGTAAACGTGCTTCCCAACTTAATCGGTAAAATAAAGGAGAGCTGATGATTGGGCAGATAAAGGGAAGGTGGAGTGGAAGGTTGAAAGAGGGAAGGAGGAGAAAATGGAAGAAGGAGAGGACACAGAGGAGGAAGAAAAAAAGAATAACAGAAGCACATAGCCTGGAGAAACCGCAAGTTCTAAGGGTTCTCATAGATGAAGAAGATGGTAGTGTAGCAGTAGATATGCCCTATCTAGGTGCACAGCATGTATTCATATTAACTGAGTTGTGTTTTCATTGCCAGGGCATATTTGGGTTGGAGATTTACTGCAACACACAGTCAACTCTATTGGGGCTCTGTTACTAAACAACTGCAAAGACACAGACAGATTGGACCAAAACTCTGACCAGGGCAAAACAGAGAAGAAGCATACAAGCCTGAGCTCACAGAGCAGAGGGAAGGCTTGCTGTGGAGTGGCCAGGTTACAGAATTTCATGCTCTCTGTTCTAGAAGGACAAATTCTGATATCAAATGCCAGGTGTGCAAGCATGTTCATCCTTACACAGGTCCTTACGCTTGTGAATAGGAGAAGGTCTTCCTCCTTTAATCTCTCTCCCTTTCTATTCTATTCCATTCTATTTTACCTGTTCTATTTTGTTACTGTTCTTGTTCTTGTTCTACTCAGCCTGAGTCAAGATACTCAAACTCACACTTGGGCTCAATGAGGAGCAGAGATTCTTAACCCTCATGGTCACATTGTATCTTATTTCTGCCTCATGGTCACATTGTATCTTATTTCTGCTCTACACACAGACATCCCAGGACCCCAACTGAACAAGAAAGAAAGTAGGGTAATTAGCAGTTCAAGATTTGTAAACAGGAGGAATCTTGCTCACATAAAGTTTGAGCATGTCCACAGAAACAGAAGCCAGTATATGGGATCCCTGGCCAAGAGGGGACACTTTGAACACTAAAACTTTAGAGGAGTAATGAATTATAAACCACTAAAAGACAGGAAGAGGGGCATCTAGATAATGAAGCACATGGATCGTGGGGGGCCTTGTTTACCACAGAACACAAAGTGCCAACTGGCAAGGGCCAAAACTAGATATCAACATTTTACAAATCAATAAAGACCATCTCAGGCAAGTTATTACCACTGAAGACAAATCTAGGGGGAATTTTAACAAAGACCAGGATTATTTATGTGGCCTCCCAAGTGTCTCCTGTAGCTTGCTCTTTAGTTGTAAGGGGAGAAAAAGGGGAAGAAAGAAAATGATTTTGAGAAAGTGAGTAAATCCAACTGTACTTCTTCTGAATAATGAAAAGTAATACAACCAGTAATAACAGTGGGATACAAGATGTCTCCAGTCTGACACCCTAAAAAGGATACATTTCTCTCATGTGTGATAACTTCTGAATTGAAGTTCCATCTCAGATGGAGGATCCTTTAGATTCAGAAGGCCACAACTTACAAGTCTCAGAGAGTTCCTAAAATTTACCAGATATACAGGCCCCTCCATCCTCAGTTATATAAACAGTAAGGCGTACTGGGAAGAGAAGAGACCCTTAACTTGTCATGCTGCCTGTTGATTATGTACAGAGCTTCAGGGATGCAGCTTTCATGAATCATCACTATGCAAAGACACAGACAGATTGGACCAAAACTCTGTTCTCACTATGTTAAGAATCCATGCTCCTATAAGTAGCCCCTCTGTTCATATCTCCCCAGGAAAAGTCATACAACTTCTTATATTATCACTGTTCAAATACACAACATAAACACGTGTTCTTTAAATTTTATTTATGTGTGTGTGTGTGTGTATGTGTGTGTGTACATACATGCTTGTACATGCTGGAGTTATAGGCATTTTTGAGTCACTTGGTATGGATATTGCAATACATGCCCTAGTCCTCTACAAAGAGGTAAGCACTCTTAACTGCTAAACCACCTTTCCAGGCCTAAGACTCCTCAACATTGTTGAGGGAATGGTTAAAGAGACCCTAAAATGCCAATCCAATCAGTCTAGTACACTTCCTCTCCCCTCCCACAGAAATGAGTTCTAGAGGACTAACTTATCGCTCCTTGACTAATTTACAGGTGGAAAAGCTTGTTCTTTAGAGCCCACCCACCTCCACCTGCACCTTCCCCACAACGTCTTGCAAAAATAAAAAAAGCCAGTCATCTCCTCAAAGATGAGCCCACTAATCTGCCACAGCTCTGCATTATTACTAGGATATGCTTCTCAACCACGTGTGTATGTGTACATAGGTGTGTATTTGTATGTAAATATGTGCAATTGTGCATGTACATGTATGTCTGTGCACATATGTCTGTAAGCATGTATATGTGCCCGTGTGTGTATATGTGCACTTGTATTTGTGCACATGTGTGTATATGTGTGCACCTGTGTGTATATGTGCACCTGTGTGTATGTATATGTGCACATGTGTGGATATTTGTGCACCTGTATGTATATGTGTACATGCACATGTGTCTTTGTGTGTATGTGTATATTTGTGTATATTGTATGAACTATGTGCATGTGTGTGTGCATGTGTGTGTGTGGAGAGAAGGGTTGGTTAACTCCTGCACCATGAATCCCAGAAATCTGAACACAGCTTTTGTACAGTGGCAAAGTATTTATTGTAAATGACAGAAATATTTCTATTCTCCACCTTCATTGTTAAGTCTTATTGCCCTTCCCACTGGGATTTTCAAAATTATATATTAGAAGATATATAGTACATATGATTAAAAACATATGATTAAAAAACAAGCAAACCACGTCCTTGTCTGAGATGGCCACAGCCGATCTTCACATGAGACCTTACTTAGTTCATTTAGAAAATAAAATACATCGACTGACACCATTTCTTCTACTTTGTGTTATAAACGTTATTGATCTAGAGCATAGTCACTAAACACAGTTTGATATTTCGCACTGCCTTTCCTTACCCTACAGACAGACACACAGCAGAAGCTGGAAGGAGCCACTAAGCTGGAGCAGACCTCCAGCAGCCTTGGGAGAAAAAGGTGTCCAGAGTGTCACCTCACAGAGGGAGCCAATCACAGCCTGAGCTCACACAGTGTAGATGCAAGTTCTTTTCTGTTGTTGTTGTTTTGTTGTTTGTTTGTTTGCTTTTCTCTGTATAGCCCTGGCTGTCCTGGAACTCACTTTGTAGGCCAGGCTGGCCTCAAACTCAGAAATCCGCCTGCCTCTGCCTCCCGAGTGCTGGGATTAAAGGCATGTGCCACCATGCCCGGCATCGTTCTTAGAACACATAAGCTTTTGACCATTCTACACAAGCTAGTTAGAACTTCAATAACTGTGCAGAGGTTGGAATGTTGCAAGTCTAAGGCCTAGTTAAAATTTTGCTATCACTGGGCGTGGTGGCACACACCTTTAATCCCAGCACTCAGGAGGCAGAGGCAGGAGGATTTCTGAGTTTGAGGCCAGCCTGGCCTACAAAGCAAGTTCCAGGACAGCCAGGGCTACACAGAGAAACCCTGTCTCCAAAAAAAAAAAAAAAAAAAAATTTTTTTTTTTTTTTTTTTGCTATCTTGGGCTGTTGAATAGTCATTGTCCTCCTCTATGTGTGACTTATTGGCCTTGTGACTATCACGCCAGCTTCCACCAACCCAAAAGCTAAGTGTGTCCTCAGAAAGCATCAAGAACTACAGCAGACTGTCCCCAGTTTGCTATAACCCACCACCTGCCCAGTGTATTTGAGAACTATTGATTCATGATGTTCTTTGTTCTGTTTCTATGCTAATGTTTTAAGATTGCTACCTCCTTGGAACATAGCCTTCGAGAAAAGCTGAATCTGTGTTCCCAGGCTGTGGTCATTTGGTTCTAGAATAAACCATCCTGTGAGGTAAGAGCTGCATTTTCACAGACACTGGCCATAAAACTCCTAAATAAACGGCGCATTGCTAAATGCATACAGATGGTACCCTGCTTGCCAGCTTGTCTTGCCAGTCACTATCAGGGCTTGAGTCATTACACTTGCTTGACTACTGTCTACACAGCCCCAACACCTTCCCAACAGTAAAAATAAAGGCCTGTGGACTTTGCACCAAAATAACTGTAGAGAGATTCACAGTAACAAAAAAGCCTCTGAGCCAGAAGGTGGCTATTGTTACAAAGTCGCAACTTTTACTGTTAGTAAGCCCAGCAGAACATCCAGGGCAGGTGAGGTGGATACAAAAATCAATGGCCCAAACATCTGCAATCACAAAAGAGGTTGTATTTATGCAGTGTGGTAGCCTTGGAAAATAACCTCTGGCTTTGAATCAGACAGAAGCCAGGATCTGCTTGATCGGGTGAGGCAGGGAGAAGGGACTTCACAGAAGCCACTGCTGTGAGCACATTACACCCTTTACGCAGTGAGAAATTAATCTAATAAATGGATTGAAGCCTGAAATCTAATTAAATCTAAAAGAGGTATCAGCCCGAAATGCTAATAAGTTCACACAGTAAAGGCGGAGCTCTGTTGCACACGCCTTTAATAACGCGATGCCTTGAAGTGTATTCTGTAATCACTCAGGCAACTCCGGGACGTGACCCGAATCATTTCCAAACTCTACTTCAGATGTAAACACCTTATTCAGGAGATCTGTCTCACCTTTTTCTTACCACGAAAGCCGAGTAAAAGGATGTGAAGTCTTAAGAACTGGACCATGATTATAAGAAAAAGGAAAATTCTGTAAGAAAACCCAATTGCCTTTTACCCAGGAAAACAATGAGTCCCACCTAGTTGCTGGCACCCTAGGTTTAGAGTCATGTGAATGTTCCTGCCTCATTAATGCGGTCAGGGCTTTCTAGAAATGAATTTTTCAACTAGTTCACCCTAAGCTGAAGCCCATCTTCAGTTCTTTTAAACACATACTTGTTTAATTTGGGATGTGGGCAAAGTTGAGAGGAAAACTTGTGGGAGCCAGTATTGTCCTTCCATGGTTGTGAGTACTGGGAATCAGACTCAGGCCATCAGTGTGTTGTGAGTGACTGTCTGCTGAGCCAAGCAACTGACATCTTGGGGCTATAGCTGGTTTACACCTCTCCCACCATTGCTTCTCCTGTCACCTGCAACCCCCACCTCTGCCCAGAGTTTCCAACTGTACCCTACAAACTGGCAGCTCTACAAGTGGCCTGGGGATGGGGATGGGGAGAGAGGGAGGAGGCTCCATCCCAGTGGTTACAGGGACACTCTGATCCTTGCTGAGTAGGGCTTTCCAGACACAGTCATTAGTGGGGGAGCACTCACACACCTTTAAGTAACCTCTCACCTATGCTCTCTAGGGGCACCCAATAGAGTTCAGTGAGTGAAATTTGGTGGACTTTGGTGGAATTATCTTTGGTTTGCCATTGGGACCTTTGGAGAAGGGGCAAATATGGTGTATGTCTCTCCTTAGGAAGAAATTTTAGGAACATCAGACCCAGTGCCTTTATCCACTGAGCCATCTCATGCACCCCTAGAACACACAAGGTAGCCATCAGTGACCCCTAGATCTCATCCTCAGCCACCAGAAGCATTGCTCACCACAGCCCCAGGATTCAGCTTTCCTCCTGACTCTCCAAAGACAGCCAGGTTCCTGACGCTGGGCCCCGTATGTGCCTGGGGGCCATGGTGGGACATCAGAGGTCCAACCTACTTCTGTTTCATGTGGTGAGAGCATTCTCAGGGCTGAGCTCTGGTTACTGCTTCCACACAGCATACCTGCCTCGCAGCTCAATGCCCTCCCGCACTCTCCATCTAACTGAAATGTGTAAACAAAGGATACAGGATGGCATCCGAGACTGCTCCATCACAGCCACACTAGCCTCATGGCTGTACCGTGATCCCTAGACGTGCCTCAGGTCCAGAGCCTTTGCACTGGCTACACCCTCTCCTGCAGCACCTCTCCAATCATGTGACTCTCATGCCTTCCTTCAAGTCTTCACTGCATACAACCTTCTTGGTGACCTTGAAAATCCATGCTCATTATCCCAGGACCCCATATTCATGAGTTCATCTGCTCACTAAAATGCATGGATACCTTCAAATTAACATTTGTAGAGTTATTCAAGCTCAAAGGCCAAAAACTTGAGTCTCCTGACCTGTTAGAAAGGGCTCACTATGTTGTTGGATGCCACATTTTGGTGCATTCTGGGGGATGATGTCACTGTCCCCCAAGCACAGCTTGGAAGTACTGTGTAGTGTTCCTAAGCACAAGAAGGCCCTGATGTGCTTTATCTGAGGAAAGCAATGTCCGTGTTCCCTCAGACCCAAGTTTCAATGCTGTTGGGCATGAGTTCAACATTAGCGAGGCAAAATCATACATATGTCAGGTGTCTTTTAAACACACCACATTAGAAAGGCAGGCCAAATGAGCTTCCCAAACCTGAAACCTAAGCATTCACCTCGAAACTCCTGGAGCATGTCAAGCTGTACACCACACCAAGAAATAAGCAATACCTCCAAGCAGAACAATCAGAGACAACACCCAATCTTTACCTCACAGGTTAACCACTGTGTAGTTCTTCTTAGAAGACAAAGTGTTAACATTGTACATTGGGAAGCAATCCAACAGGATCAGAGAATGCTGCTTGTATCCAGGACTGTAACACTGTAACACTGAACATCTGGGCACCAGGTGGATGGGAGTAAAGGTGGTGAGTGGATCTGAACACAGAGCAAGCACACCAAGGGCTAAGCCAATCAGCAATCTCAAGACACAAGAAATGGTGCCAAGACCTGCTTTGGGGACTGGAGAGAAGTTAAGAGCACATACTGCTCTTGCAGAGGACCTGGGATCAGTTCCCTGCACCCACATCACACCATTCACAATCTCCTCTAAGTCTACAACTAGGAGATCCAGTGTTCTCTTATGACCTCTGCAGGTATATGAATACAGGTAAATGCACTCACACAGACATACTCACACTCATGTAAATAAAATTAAATAAATAAAGAATTTTATACTTATTCATAATGTAACAAAGAAGTGGCATAACCACCCAGAGTGAGGTTGAATGCATGAATGTTCATCTCTTAGAAAATTCATTGTTCATCAACAGTCTAACAACCATGTGACCTGGACTGTGTTACAGCATCTCTGATGATATCTTCATCCTTATTTTACAAGACTACTGCACAGAATAAATAAGCTCATTCCAGTGGATTTTGTTTTAATCCCTCAGGTTTTATCCTAGCAATCCCTAGTTCCTGGTCATCATCTGGTTGCTCACGAATTCAGAATCAAATCCAGGTCCAATCTTAAAGTTCTTTTCTCCTCGTTAGCAAAAGTAAACTCATTCTACCTTTGAGGGCTGGGATACAAGGTTCCTTTCCTAAGGAGAATGTCACAAAAGAAAGCTGCCCTTTGTCCACAGTCAACAGAAGATTATATTGCCCAGGCTCTATGCCTCCCCTCTGTGGACTCCATGATAGCCTGCAGGAGAGGTGTACTGTACAGGGAGAGGCGAGAGACAAAAACCTGAGAAGACAACATTTACTCCTGCCTTTGGCCTCTGGGAGGCCAACTTGCTGTATGCATTCTACATCCTGGGGATTAGATGTGGGCTGAGTGAGACAGAGGAATGGAGTGGGTAAGAGTGGGGGTGTAGGAGGAGACACCCATGGGAGAAACAGAGTTAAGTCTCCGTGTGGGCATCAGAGAAGCCCCTCCTCCAACCTCCAGAAAGTCTAGATCCCTGTTCCTATCCTAATGGGAGAAGCCCTCGACAGCCCCGTACTACCGCCCAGTCAGTGACTTGGGCTAAAGTGGCAGCCTCTTTCTCCCACTCCTTGGTGCCTACAAACCAACTCTCTGCCAATTTGACCCTCCTCTACCATGTCCACACAGAATTTCAAGGGAGTTGGTACCCAAGCCAACATCATTCTCTGGTCCCTTGAATCCCACATCCAGTCACAGCCTCACACTCTATAGTCTGCAGAAAAGTGTGTCACAGCCTCACTCTAGTCTGCAGAAAAGTGTGTCACAGCCTCACACTCTATAGTCT
>NC_034594.1:164527474-164545141 GCF_900095145.1 Mus pahari
AAAGTGTGTCACAGCCTCACACTCTATAGTCTGCAGAAAAGTGTGTCACAGCCTCACACTCTAGTCTGCACAAAAGTGTGTCACAGCCTCACTCTAGTCTGCAGAAAAGTGTGTCACAGCCTCACACTCTAGTCTGCACAAAAGTGTGTCACAGCCTCACACTCTAGTCTGCACAAAAGTGTGTCACAGCCTCACACTCTATAGTCTGCAGAAAAAGTGTGTCACAGCCTCACACTTTATAGTCTGCAGAAAAGTGTGTCACAGCCTCACACTCTAGTCTGCAGAAAAGTGTGTTTCTGTCCCACATCACTAGAGACAGATAGAGAGGGAGATTATAACTCAGGTGAAAGTGTTTGCAACTGTCTTAGCAGAACACGAGCTACACCTTTGCCACCATTGCTGTTATCATTGCCAGAAGCTGGCTGTTTCCACAGTATTAGTAGAAGAGTTTTACTCCCAACCCTATATCAGGTTTGCTTATCTTCACTTGGAAGAGAATTAGATTTTTTTTTTCTCAGCACTTGCCTTAGAAAAATCTCAACCCCAAAGACGAGCAGCTGTCAGACTCCTCTCTTATACAGAGTCTGAATGGAAAGTCTTTTCTTCCTTTGAGCTGGCAACTCCCTCCCTCACCTACTATCTGTGGCATAGTATAATGTCTGGTGAAATGAGAACTGTAATTAAAGCAGGTGTATGCACTCCTCCTTCTAGACTCCCTGCATAGTGCATTCATTCTCAAGAAAACTGAAGGTAGACATAATATTTTGACATGCCACGTGAGCACCTGATGAGGGAAATCAGATGAGGAAGGTTGAGTATTGACAACGGTCAAGCACGGTGTGTATCCCATCCTTCAGGGGTGGGTCACACCACACACAGAAGGACCAGTTACACACCAGGAGATGAGGCAGGCTGAGTGTGGACAGCAGTCATACATGATATGTATCACAGGCATGGGTCACAGTACACACAGAAAGACTAGTTACACACCACAGCAAAATGCTGGCATTTTTGCTTCTCAGTCCCGGTGATCAGAATTTTAGAAGTTCATGATCTGCTGAGCCCACTTGCTTTGTCTCTGTGACCAGAAGGAAAGGAAGGGAAGAACGGTTTGATTGGGTTCACACTGCTTGAAGGGCTAGAACCCATCATGGCAAGGAAGCACGGCAACAAGGAGAGCTAGAGAAAACAGCTCATGTCTGCCACAATAGGAATATGAGATTGTTTGTTCACATGGCTTATAGGGAGTCAGTATTGCACAGGAAGCAGGGACAGCTATAAACATGAGGACAGCCTCCAGAGAAGGAACCCCTGCTTCCTCCAGGTAGGCCCCACCTCCCAAAGCATTGTCATCAGCCTAAGACCAAGTGTTCAAACACATGCACATGTGAGAGACATTTCACATCCATCCATTCAGCATGGATTTCCTGAGGGCAATCAGAACACATGCTCAGGCAGTCCCATGTGGATTGGGTTCCTGCCCATGTCCCCAAACTCCATACTCTGGTGACTCATAAGACTGGGGACCAATGCCCTCCACATGAAGAACACCTGGTGTTTTAGTTAAGGTTTGTATTCCTGTGCAAAACATCATGACCAAGAAGCAAATTGGGGAGGAAGGGGTATATTCAGTGTACACTTACACATTGCTGTTCATCACCAAAGGAAGTCAGGACAGGAACTCACACAGGACAGGAACTTGGAGGCAGGAGCTGATACAGAGGCCATGAAGAGGTGCTACTTACTGGCTTGCTTCCCCTGACTTGCTCAGCTTGTTTTCTTATAGAACCCAGGACAACCAGCCCAGGGATGGCACCACCCACAATGGACTGGGCCCTCCCCTCTTGATCACTAATTGAGAAAATGCCTCACAGCTGGATCTCATGGAAGCATTTCTTCAAGGAAGGTTCCTTTCTCTATGATAACTCCAGCTCCTGTCAAGTTGACACACAAAACCAACCAGTACGCCTGGTGTTCTCTGTGTCACACGGCTTCTTACTCTAGAAGCCTTCAGTCAACTGTGGAGCTTGTAGAGATACCAAAAACTCTTCCACACAAGGGAAATAGAAAGGGCAGCCTTCAAAGCCAAACAAACCAGGAAGCAAAACAAAATGGTGTTCAACTGCATTTCCTTCCCACTTTGATCTATGGAAGTTTGTGTTCAGACAAAAAGAGAGAGGGGTTTTAAAAATGAAGAAAGAAAATGAGTTTACCGAGTCTGGTGAGTGAGGATGAGAGAGAGAAGAGTTCAGTGAACGAAGCTAGAAAGGTGAGGCACAGTGTCCATGACTGAACACCGCTGCAAATGTGTTCATTAATAATAACACTGTTGCAAATTTGTCCATTAATAATAATAACCAATGCCTGGGCAGACCCTGGATCACAGTGCTTCCATTTGAAATCCGCATCTTCCACCTGCCCTCCACACCTGCAATCACTCACCCTTGCAGGCTTTCTTCACTGGAAAAGTAAAAAGCATAGACAGAGTCTAAACTTGACCCTATCTGTACCGATGACACTGAGCTAATATTTTCATGAATGTTTGTCCTGAGCCCACTACCTGAGGGTCTGGTCTCCATTAACCCTCACAGCAGCCTGTCAAAGCAAGCGCTGAGATCAGCCCAAAGGTGGACTGAGGCCACTAAGTTGACAAATCACATGAGTAGCAGAATGCGGTGGGACACTGGTAGCCATCCCTCTCCCATGTGGCTGGGCTGGTGAACAAGGACATAAGCATCTGTGGGATCATGCTCTGCCCACACTGCTGAATCATGGCTTCTCTGGTTCCCAGCTGGATGGAGTCTTTGCTTAGCCAGCCCCTTCAGCACTCACGGTTGCAGGGTCTGGCCCAGCAGGAGGTAGACTCCAGGTCACCTCTGGCTTTGTCAGGCTTACAACAACAGCTCCCTCTAAAAAAGTAAAAAAGTTATCACTTCCTGGGGGCCTTCTATATGCTCATTTCCATAAGTCATCACATTATCCGAAGGGACAAGTCCTCCTTTTAGAGACAGAATAATTGGCCCAGAGAAAGAAACAACTTTATGGCTGGTGAAGAGCAAGCTCTTGGAGACCAGGGTCCCTCTGGATGGGGTGAGCCTTTGTGAACACATTCTGTTCCACCTTTGCCTCTTCAGGTCCACCTAGTCTTTGTTTTACAAACAAAGCGATGCTGGGAGACCATGGCATACATCTCACCAACTCCATGCCTGCCACCTGCCCTACGACTGCGGACTAAGCATTATTCAAAGGTAGGAGGCTTGAAGACCCAACAGCTCATCAGTGGGTTCATCATCCACTTCACAGAAGAGCCAGCACCCCACCTAGAGAACTAAATTCTTCTAATGGCCTACCATGTGGAAAATTGATGCCCCACTGAGAGAATAGGGCTCAGGCCCCGCCTCTTCCTCCTCCAAAGCCTAAAGATGAACTCACACATTAAAATCCAGCCCCCACTAACCACTACCTGAATTCCTCTGGGATAACGGATGATGCCTGAATTTGCCCGCAGAGTCCGGAAAGCATCATAATTCAAGCAGTGTGGAGGGCAAGCTGACTCAGATTCTAGAGATAACTGAAATTGACCCATAACTCACCAACCACAGTGGGGAATCCTAACACTTCACACACTTCGCCTCCATAGCTAGAAATCACATCACAGGACACAATCAGAATGTTAATGTGGAACCTCAGACACGCAACACCGTCCTTAATGGCTCTTGGCAAAAGATACTCATTAGAGATCTCAGCTCTTCTAAATTAAAGCATGAAACCTAGATATAAACCATAGAGATTTCAATTTCTCAGCTCCAGAGAACCACAGAAAACTCACACCATGGGAATACAGCTGCTCCTTAGAGCTTTGCAATGTATTTTTGCAAATATTTCAACAGGATCCATGAAGGAGGGAACCCATAGATAGGAGTGAATAGAGCCATCAGAGCCCAACTGTAGGGGTGAGTCGTCGGGGAGCAGCAATTCTTCATGGACAATTTAAACCATCCTGTCTGCCAATGGCCAGAGTTGGCTGTCCTATGACACAAAGCTCAGAATCCAATGGCCCTGCAGGATGACAGCATCAGGGTCCTTCAATGAGAAATGCACCGAAAGATGATGTGGTTAGCCAATCTCCTGTTAGTCATATAAGGTGTTGCACTGATAACCGTCTCATTGCTGGTTCTAAACCTCATTCAGCATCTACTTCCAGAGGGTTGAGGGTCACTCAGTAACCTCTGAGAGATTGTTATAGACCTCTCTGCTCTGTCATGGTCTGACAAACATGTGCCCCACCAGCTTTCTGCTCTGCTCCTGACTAAATTCTTCTTAGACTCAGGAATCAGGAGACAGTCTTGGGCTGCAGCCCAGAAACATCAGAGTGAAGTTGGATACCAGACATCACAACTTCACAACTTGCCTTCCTTTAATAGACTCAGACAGGGAACACAGAACACTGTAAGCCAGTTCTGGAGAGCTGGCTAGGTGGGGAAAGCCACACAGGCAGGACAATCTGCATTTGATTGTCCTGCAACCCCAGCACCCACAGAACAAAGCTGGGTATGGTCATGTATGTCTGCAACTGTAATACATGGGAGGCAGAGGCAGGCAGATCCCCAGAGCTGGCTAGTCAGCCCGTCTAGCCAATCAGTGATGGAGAGCAGTTAGGGAAGACAACCGACATTTACCTCTGTCCTCCACATAAGTGAACACACATGTATACTCACATGTGCATACACTACACAGACATGCACATGTATACGTACACATATACTACACAAACATACAAATACACCAGACATATGTGCACACCAACACACAACACTGAAAACCTCCCAGTGAGGGACATTCTGCAAATGGCACAAAGATAATCAGCAGCTTTGTTCTTTTTCAATTAAAAAGCCTCTCCTGAGACTTGCCCTGGACACCATGGCTCAGATGCTCACTTGGATTCTGAAATCTGACTGTTTAACATGAAAAGAAGCAGCACTTCTAAGTATAGTTAGCACACTGGGAAGAAACTTGTTGCCTGCCAATTAGGAAGCAGATTTCAAAACCAGAGTAGGCTACATAGTAACACCTTGTCTCAATAACAAAACAACAAAAACCAAACACAGGACTGGGCAGACCCTGTAGGTAAGAGCACCTCTACAGGAGGAGCCAGGTTCAGGTCCCAGAACCCACATCAAGCAGCTTGCACACCAAGAGGTTACAGACACCAGTAACTCCAGTCCCAGGGATCCGGTGCCCCTCCCCCACCCCTGGCCTCTTTGGTCATCAGCATGCACACAGAGCGCATAAATTCATATAGGCACATATATACACATGAACATTTGCTTAAGTCAATAAGCCTACAAAAACCCAAGGAACTTCCCAGTCTTGCATGCTACAGAAGTTAGAATGGGAGCCCGAGGCAGCCCTAGAGGAGAATCTATTCATCGGTTGGTTGTCCTTGCCAAGTGCATGCCTTTCAGATCCTCATTCCTCTGAGGAGTCACACATTGGAGCCTCCACCAAGCAACTATCTGTTCTGATGATGACAATGTTTTCTCCATATTTGTGGCTTACATAAATTGAAGATCTTTCTTGGACAAAAATAAGTTAAATAAGGGATCTGAAGAGATGGCTCATCAGTTCAAAGTGCAGATTGCTCTTCAAGAGGACACAAATTTGGTTCCCAGTACTCACACCACATAGGTCACAACTATCTGTAAGTCCAGCCTCACTCTATCCAGTACCAGGTATCTTCTTGCCTCCAAGGGCACCTGCACTCTTGTACACATAACTATACACAGACAGACAGACAGACACAAACACACACAGCCTTAAAACAAAAAAAAAAAATTCTTAATTTTTGATTAAATAAAACAAAAAAAGACAGCCATTCTGTTTCACTCTATGAAACATAGTGACTTTGTGGCAATCAGTGACCTATGGACAAGGAAACTACCCTGGTCACCATGGTTACCACTCCAGCTGACCCTGCAGAAGCCCCCAGGAAATGTCCTTTCCAAGTACATTAGTGCAGATGGTCACAACAGAGAGGCAGAGGAGTCATGCAGGCTTCCCACCAGATGCCTGTGACATGTTCCCAAATCACCCCTGGTCCCACCATTGGCTGAGGAAGTGACCTTTCTGAGCCAGTCATATTAAAACAGCTTCCCGTGAGGTTCATCTTAACAAAAGCTACTTCCCAGCCCTGAGAAGAGCCCCTTTGCCAGCATTCCCCAGACCTGCCATTAAAAAAGCCAGCCTGGAGCTTGATTAAACAATGAAGGAAATGCAAGGGAACTGCCTGACAGTCCTTCAATAACTAGAAGAAACCCCATAAAGCAAGCTGGAACTCAACTAAACTGTGCATAAAAAAGCCAGGTGATTCCCACGTGCCCACACAGCTACAGTGCATGCTGCCTGGGTCCTGCAGAAGAGCTCCTCTAGATACGGTGACATTCACTACATTCACCTACTACGTTCTGTCTTGGGTCTCATGTCTACAACTCTGAGCAAGGCCAGAACTAAAGAGAAACAAGCAAGGGGCCAAAGAGCAAGTTTTAAGTAGGCACCGACAACCGCTTGCTGAGTCAGTGCCCCCTCTTCCAACCCCCACAGCCCTGAGCTTCCTCCAGGAGGGGGTCTGCAATTACAGAAGCAATCCTGACCCTTGCTACACACCAGACATGCTCAGAAAAACATCGAAGCAAACAAGTTCTTTTGGAAAACAGCTATCAGAAATGACAAGGGACTTGTGGGATCTTTAGGGAAAAAAATTCCAGGCCAATCTTAAGTTTGTGGGACAAAATCAGAAACAGTGAGAAAACTCAAGAGAAAGGTCAGTCACGAGCCATCGCCCAAAACCTCGCACACGAATAACACACATTGAGGGCTGACGTCTGGAAACATTGGCTGTGGCTTGCCTCGTCTGTGTGACTCACACAGTCATCTTCAAAGAAAGCAGAGTAAGGAGGACCTCGCAGCATGTCTGTGGTGACGTTTGTCAACTTGACCATATCCAGGTTCATCTAGGAGATGAGCCTGCAGGCACACTATCTTCAATAAGCTAACTGGGGTGGGAAGACCCACTCTAAAAATAGGTGGCTCCATTCCTTGGGTTGGATCCTGGATTGCATAAAAAGAAAAGAGCCAGCTAAGTACAGCATGCACTGCTGTCTGCTTCATAGTTGCAGAAATAATGTGACCAGCTCCCTCCCAAGCTCCCACCCCTAGGACTTCCTGCCATGATGGACTTTACACTCAGTGAGATGAAATTAAGCCTTTTCCCATAAATTGCTTTGGTCAGGGTCTTTTATCACAGCCATGACACAAGTGACTAATATATTGTCCCTAGTAAGAAACCACTCCTGGCATAGTCCTGTGAGGGGGGGGGGGGCAAACAGTCTCTCTCTCTCTTTTTTTTTTTTTTTTATTATTATTTTCTTTATTTACATTTCAAATGCTATCCCGAAAGTTTCCCATACCCCTCCCCCCACCTCTGTTCCCCTACCCACCCACTCCCACTACTTGGCCCAGGCCTTGCCTTGTGCTAGGTCATATAGAGTTTGGAAGACCAAGGAGCCTCTATTCCCACTGATGGCCGATTAGGTCATCTTCTGCTACATGTGCAGCTAGAAACACAAACCCCGGGGGTACTGGTTAGTTCCTGTTGTTGTTCCACCTACAGGGTTGCAGCCCCCTTCAGGTACTTGGGTACTTTCTCTAGTTCCTCCATTGGGGACCCTGTGTTCCATCCAGTAGCTGGCTGTGAGCATCCATTTCGGTGTTTACCAGGCACTGGCATAGCCTCACAAGAGGCCGCAATATCAGGGTCCCTTCAGCAGTATCTTGCTGGCATGAGCATTAGTATCTAGGTTTGGTGGCTGATGATGGGATGGACTCCCGAATGGGGTACTCTCTGGATAGTCCATCCTTTCATCTTAGCTCTAAATTTTGTCTCTGTACCTATAACCTTTNATGAGAGTTATATTCCTTATTCTAAGGAGGAATGAAGTATCCACAAATGGTCATCCTTCTTGATTTTCTTCTGTTTTCCATAATGTGTCTTGGATATTCCAAGTTTCTGGGCTAATATCCNCTTATCAGTGAGTACATATCTAGTGACTTCTTTTCAAACAGTCTCTCTTACCTCACTTAACTTCCGTAGCCTGACAACTTTGAGGGTCAGAAAGCAAAGACTGCCATCATATTAGCAGGATAAAGGATATGTAGTTCCAAACGTGTTTCAGTGAAGGGCAAGAACAGTAGCCAAACCCTCCAAAGCCAGTCAAGCCCACCACACACACACACACACACACACACACACCCACACACACGCACACGCAAAGACTTAAACAAACCATGAGACTGACCTCCACATCCCGGTAAAACTGAACATGGTGCTCACGCAGCGGGGAAGGGGTGGTGGTGTGAGTCCATCCAGGCGCATGAGCAGAGCCGGGGCACCGAAGAGCACCAGGTACTTCACATAGAAGAAGAGCACTTGGGCCAGTGCCAGTCCTCCTGCAAAGCAAGGGGACCCATCAGCCACTGCAGTGTAAGACAGAAGGCTCCTGGGACTGCCCTGCTTCTCCACCAGTCTCCTCCCCTTCCACAGTCTCGGGCATTGGCACTTGGTCCCTAGTTGGTCCTGTTTGGGGAAGGTTAGGGTGTGCAACCTCACTGGGGGAAGTCTTCCAATGCAGTCGGTTTGAGAGTGAAGAGCCCTTTCCTTCTGGTTCATTCTGTTTCTTGCTTGTGTCCCAAGATGTGAGTACTCAGCTTCCTGCTCCGTGGCCATTGCCTCCCACTGCCACACTGTCCCCTGCATCAATGACTCTGGCCTTCTGGAACCATAAACCCATGTAAACTCTTTCTTCCATATGGTGTCTTGCTCGTGGTGTTTTATCACAGCAGCAGAGAGGTAACTAAGACAGCAAGTAATGAGATCGCCCAATGGGGTCAAGTTGTGGTGGATCCATCCAGCGGGGCATTACTCCATCTTATAGAAAATCAATGTTCCCGCCTTGAGCTGAAGTCACAGAACACAAGCCGTATCTATACTAAAGACTCTACAAGACCCAACGGTCAGCTGGGGCAGAGCCGTTGGAGACGTAGAAGGCTGCTGATCCAGAGTCAGTTTGCTTTACTATACCACAGTCCCAGAAGTATCCATTCATTGTCCACCGCCGTAAAATGTGGGGGATATAACTTGTCAGACCACCACTTCCTAAAAAACTAACACTGCCATCAGATGGCGTCTGAGACCACAACAGAGATTTTTCTGGTTTGATATAACCTGACTTCCTGATGTCCCCAGAAACATATACAGGAAACCTCTTGATCTGTGACTTTTGTGTATTCTGTGACTTTAAGAGTGGCTTGCGCTGGCTGAGCGGTGGTGGTGCACGCCTTTAATCCCAGCACTTGGGAGGCAGAGGCAGGCGGATTTCTGAGTCCAAGGCCAGCCTGGTCTACAAAGTGAGTTCCAGGACAGCCAGGGCTACACAGAGAAACCCTGTCTCAAAAAAACAAAACAAAACAAAACAAAAAAAAGTGGCTTGCTTTCCATGAGGTGCAAGACTGCTGTTAGACCGCATACCCCACTGAGGCGACATTCCTAAGATCCTCCTGTAACAATGAGGTCAGCACTGACATCTGCTACCAGTGCCTCTGTGGGCTGTGCTTGTCCTTTAAAAGACAGCTGGTCAGCCGCACCAAACATTCTGTAGTATCTTCTGTGCAACAGAAAATATTCTAAATGCCACATGAACAGGCTGTCACGGTCTCTCTGGGGCTTCCAGCCATATTAGCTTTTAAAGCAGGTGGACAGTCTGAAGTGGTCCTCCAGGAAGCTCAAGGAAGGTGGAAACCCAGCACCCCAAGTCTTTTCTGGGGTTGTGTGTTGTTTCCATGGAGTATCCATGGGCACCTCTTGAGTCTTGTGTCGCATGCAAGTCCCATTCAGCTTTCTTCCCAATTATGAGACACCAAGAGTCACTACAGAGTCTTGTGTGTACTTATTCATTCATTCCTTTCTTATCAAGCACCTGTGTGGGAGTGTATGTGAATGTCTGTGTGTGTGAGTGCATGTGTGTGTGTGTGAATGTGTAAGTGTGTGTGAGAGAGTGTATGTGTGTGTGACTATGTGGAATGTGTGAGTGTATGTGTGTGAGTGTTTGTGTGTGTAAGTATGTGTGTGAGAGTATGTATGAGTGTGAGAGTGTGTCTATGTAAGTGTGTGAGAGGGTATTGTGAGTGTATGTGTGTGTGAGTGTGTGTGAGTATGAGTGTGTGTGATTATGAGAGTGTGTGTATGCGGGTATGAGTGTGTATGAGAGTGAGTTTTCGTGTGTGTGTGTGTGTGTGTGTGTGTGTGTGTGTGCGCTCGAGTGCATGTATGTCCATTTCAGGTTAACCTTGAATGTCTTTTCTCATGCACCATCCTTGTAGGGTTTGTTTTACACTTATTTATTCATTTGTATGTATGTGTGTCTGTGTATGTACATGGAGGTCAGAAAGCAACTTGCAGGAGTCAGTTTTCTGGAATTAAACTCAGGTCACTGGGTTAGATAGCAAGTGTCTTTATCCATTAGCCATCTTGATGGCTCCACCTTGCTTTTTTTTAACTCTTTATTGATTCTTTGTGAAGTCACATATTGCACCCCAATCCCACTCATCTCCCCATCACTCCATATCTACCTTCCATCCTTGCAACCTCCCTGTAGTGGTAAATCTGCAACCCAAATATGCCCCGGAAATGAAAACACAACTCGGTTAATATGAATACATGCTGTGCACCTAAATTGGGCAGATCTACTGCTACACTACCATCTTTCCCATTTATAAGACCCCTTAGAACTTGCGGTTTCTACAGGCCATGTGCTTCTGCTCCAATTTTCTTCTTCCTCCTCCTCTGTGTCCTCTCCCTCTTCCATTTTCTCCTTCTCTCTCTCAACCTTCCACTCCACCTTCCCTTTATCTACCCAATCATTAGCTCTCCTTTATTTTACCAATTAAGGTGGGAAGCACGTTTACAGGAAATCACCTGAATGCTGACTCATTCCTTGTTCGAAGCCCCTCACAGGAGAACGGAATTAACATCAAATATAATTAGCCCCAAGGCTAGTTACAACACCTCCTCCCCAAAAGAAAACAAACAAAAATCTCACTATGAGAGCTACAGTTCAGTCATGGTGTG
This sequence comes from Mus pahari, assembly GCF_900095145.1. Classification (NCBI taxonomy): domain Eukaryota; kingdom Metazoa; phylum Chordata; class Mammalia; order Rodentia; family Muridae; genus Mus; species Mus pahari. Next base: position 164,538,657 of record NC_034594.1, read on the forward strand.
TCACACAGTGCACACACCCTTTGCCCAAACGGCAGCTTGACTTGCAAATGTTCATTGCAATGAGTCGTTGGTCTGTTTCAAGGTCTCTGGCTTCTGCTACACCATCAGTACTGGATCCTCACTGGGACTCCTGCCAGATATCCTGTTGGTGCCCTGTGCTAAGAGATCTCAAAGCCTTGGGTCTGCAGGGCCAGCCCCTTCAAGTGCTCCAGCAGTTCATAGATGGAGCAGATGTTGGGGTGGGCCAACTCAAAGCCTTGGATCTGGCCTGGGTGGTAGCTGAATTGATCTGCCTGATAGCTCCCCTATTCCCAACAGCTCTCCAGCACTGCCCTGGCAAAGGGCAGAGCCAGCTCACCAGAGCTCCCTAGCCAGCAATGGGCAGGTCCAGCTCTCTTACTGGCTTGCCCTTGGGGGTCAGCTCTCCTGCACTCATGCCACCAGGGCCAATACAACTGTGCTTCCCTGGCAAGATTTGGGGCTGCTCTCACATGTGCTGCAGCTGGTGAGGGGTGGGGCCAGCTCTACATGGCCCTCAGCATGGCCCCAGGCAGCAGCCCAGACCAGGAACTTCTACAAGGCCTTTGGTAATAATAAATTCCCACTCCAGGCCACAAACCATGACATGGCCCTTGGCAGCAGCAGAGGCCAGGACCTCACCATGGCTTCAGATGGCATCACTGGGTCTCACATCAGGTTGTTCCCCACCACCCTCGAGTCTCCAGTTCTGAGCCTCCAGTTCTGCCTCTCTTCAGTGGGCACACACCTTTCTGCTTCTTTCTCTCTTCCATCTCCCTACCACTTACTGGCTCATCTTAGCGCCCCCCAGGGCCTCTGGGTGTCTGGGATGGTAGCACCAGGTAGGGTGGTTTCTCAGGAACGCTTAATTCAAGGTCATCCATGGCTTTTGGAGGCAGGAAGCAGGGGACTGTTCTGGACCCTTTTAACAGGAGGCCAGCTCAGGAGGAGGGATGTTTCGTGTCTCCAGTCCTGACTTCATTTCTGACACTGTTTCTGAGGCTTAGGAATCAAAATCAGATTCTCAGAGTCGTCGTCATGGTCGTCTGCGCAAAATCTCATCTTTGATTGGTACTTTTCATAAATAACAGGGATAAAGAAAGGATTCTGTGTGGGCGTTTAATATAACTGTGGCCAGATCTAACTGGAGATAATTGGGGTTTCCTTTTGCTCCAGTACGGATGAAAAATATGAGCCACATGTATTCATAACCAGGCAACACAAGCTGTATGGGGAGGAGGGCGGGGAGGGGGGAGGATTGATGGTACACACCCTGAACCCCAGTACTCAGGAGGCAGAGGAAGAGGCAGGTGGGTGTCTATGAGATTAAGGACAGCCTAGTTTACATAGCAAGTTCCAGACCACCGAGATCTGCCTAATGAGAACCTATCTAAAGCAAAGTAAAGATGCATGGGACCAGGATGGTGGCTCAGTAAAGTGCTCACTATGCAGGCATGAATGCCTGAATTTGTAGCCTCAGCACCCCATGAATGCTTGCAACTGAAGGCACTCAGGACATGGAGATAGATCCCCAGAAGATGGATCTCCAAGTCAAGTTGGTTAGCTACAGTAAGTAGGTGAGCCAGTGAGTCCTGGGATCAAGTGAGAGACCCCCTTTCAACATACAAGGTGTGCACATATGCAAACATACGAGGAAAGTTTTAAATGTATGAAAGGGTGAACTAGACGGTTCCTTGACATTTCACTGACTGGCTGAGAAACTTACAAGGGAAAGGGCATGGTGCTTTTTATAGCATTAGGTTTGCAAACATTCTGTTAAATTTTGAACAGTCATGTTTGCACCTGTGGATTGACCCTCTGCCACCACACTCGGGGTTCACAGGAACCAAGCGAATGGCACACCTGCTTCCTTCCCCTTGACCAAAAACTTAGCCTTCCCTCGAAGATTTAGTCCAAGGCTTCAGGTCGAACTGAAGAATTCTGCCAGATTCCCTTGGACATACAACTGGCAGGAAAGAAACATTTGAATGCAAATTGTAGAACTTTCCCTGCAAATTAGAATATATAAACTGAATAAGTTCTCAGCGAGTTCAAAAATACAGAATCTGAATGTATGTTAACACTTGTATCATTACTACGCTTGTATTTAAGATATTATCTCAGCAAGAGTTATTGATTTTTCTCTAGTCTTACTCATTTTCTTTTTAAAATCTATACATTGGATTGTACACTTGACATTTGCATATTCAGCAAGCATGCAGAGGAGTCTGGGCTGCAGACTAGAGGTCAACTCAGGTCAGGCCAGACTCTGAAACCCCACAGCCAGTTTCATTACAGCCTCACTTGTCCTTTCCTTCTGCCCTGCCCCTCCTCTTCTCAGCAAAATCCCATTTATCCTTCAGAGCCCAGCTCCAGTTGACCTTGTCTTATTCATTTAGCATTTTTACTGAGCACCAATTCCCTACTGCACTCCAAGAAACACAGGGGTATGGAATCGAGGTACCTGCCTGTGGAGCACTAGAGGACAATAAAACAGAGCAGTACTAGAACTCACAGCACCAGAACAGGAAACAATCTGAACATGGTGGCTCAGAACACCTACTTCATATTGTGTGCTCATGTGCCAAGCCTGGTTCTAGGTGCTTAGTGCACACGAATGGGTGCTCACGCCTTTCTAGGGGCTACAACTACCAACAATCAACAGGAAATGACAGGAAAGTTAATTCTGCATGGAAGGTAAAGGAAGTATGGCACACAGTATTTCCCAACAAGGGTAACAACAGCTCCCCCAATATGCTCTTCTGTGATGTGACCTTGCCTCTCACCCATCAGTGGTAAGATATGTGCCCCTAAAGTATTTTAAAGGGTTAGTTGCCAGCTGGTAGCATTGCTGGTAGGTGGTTGTACTTTTAAGAGATGAGAGGAAATTACGTCATTGGAGTATAATCTAGAAGGAAGGAAGTTAGGTCATTGGAGGCAGAATCTATAAGGGAGGAAGTTAGGTCATTGGAGCATAATTTAGAAGGAAGTTCAGTCATTAGGGGATAATCCAGAAGAGAGAAAGTTAGGCCATTGGGGCGTACTATGGAAGGGAGTAATTTAGGTCATTGGAGCATAATCTAGAAGGAAGTAAGTTAGGTCATTTGAGCATACTCTAAAAGGGAGTAAGTTAGGTCATTAGGGCATAATCTAGAAAAGAAAAAGTTAGGTCATTGGGACACACTCTAGAACGGAGGGAGTTAGTGTACTCTAGAAGGGAGGAAGTTAGATCATTGGGGCATACTCTAGTCAAGGGATATTGATATCCCAGAGCCTCCCCTTCTGCCTTTCTCTTTCTTCCACTCTCTTGCTCTCTTCATTCTGCTCTCATTTTTTTCTAACATGTTCTCTCATTCTCTCATTTCCCAGTCACCATGAACTCAGCAACTTTCTCTGCCATGTGCTCCCTCAACATGGACCCAAATATCATGGGACCACGCAGCCATAGACTGAAGCAAAACAAGCCCTTCCACTTTTAAGTAGACTGACTCTGGTATTTTGTTGTAGTAACTAAAATCTGCTTGGTACTGTTTCACATCTAGTTACAGCCTTTAATGTAAACAGCTGTTAATGGCCTGGTCCATTCCATTTCCTGTCTCTTAGAATGTTCATTCATGAGAACCCAATTTCCACACTACACAAAGTGTGGCTCATATAGAGAGACAACGTGAAGATGTTCTGGTGGGCAGCACCTGCTAAGTTCCCAGACAACAATCAGCCTCAGTTGGGTGAGAACCATCCTGGACATTCTGCACACTTGGTCCTGCAGACAACTTACAGGCTCAGCTAGTGTCTGGCTACACCATAAGAGAGAACCCAGAACTACCTAACTGAGCCCATTAAGGGACATAATGGTTGACAGGAAGGAAGCCATTGTTTTCAGCTAGGAAGCTTTGACTGAGATGGTGATTCAGCCACTGGAGCAGCAAAGAAGAAAAGCAACAAGAACGCACCCCAGGGGAGGGAAGGGGTGCTTATAAATGTTGAGGTAGCAGACACTGCATTTTTAACATGGGGTCAGGGTGGTCTTGAGGAACATGGAGTTGCTTCAGTGAAAACTTGCAAGGAGTTAAAGGGCAGCTGCACAGCCAGCTGCCTCCTCTGACTGCAGTATGTTCTGTGACTTGAACATTAGCCCACAGTTAGGCATGCACACAGCCATCCAACTAGATCACAAACTGCTTCAGATCAGAAAGAATGCCTCACACCCTCTGCATCCCCAGCAACGACCTTCGACAGATTGCTCGTGTTTCATAAATGCCACCTTGGAAAGTAGCTGAATTAATATGTCACTAATAGTACAAGGCCTTCCTGTACTGTATTCTGGAAACTGAATTGATGATGTAGCATCAGTTCAAAGGGTTGGATCCCTACTGAAGCTCAGGCTGCTGTCAGATTTGTTCTCTGTGGATTTGGAACTTTGAGTTCTCAGTAAAAAGAATGCAGGTAGGAAGCAAAAACCCAACAGAAGCCCTGCGCTGCCCAGAGCTGCCTCTGTTATTCAGCGTACTTCAGTAGCCCTGACACAGGACACCATCCACCGTCAGTGCTGCCAACTCAGCCTGTCTAGGAAAGAACATGGCCTCTCACCCACCATGAGAACCAGGGTTGATTTCAAGATGGCAGGAGGGGAACGTTAAGTTCTACAGAACGTACTGACAGAGAAAAGACCCAGCTCAGCTCCCTGTGTGCTCAGCCCACAAATACACACCTGCATCTTTGGTCTCTCTTTTTGTCATTACCCCACTGTGGTTTTAATAGGCATATAGAAGCTAGCAACTGGCTTCCAGCTCTAGTATGTCCCTCCCTCCCTCCTTTCCTGTCTCTCTCCTTTCCTCTCCCTCCCTCTCTACCCTTCTCTCTTCCTCTACCTGTCTTCTCTTCCCCTCCCTCCATCCTTTTCTGTCTCTCCTTTCTTTCTGTCCTTCCCTCCCTCACCCTCTCTTCCTCTCCCTCTTTATCCCTCTCCCCTTTCTCTCTCCTTTCTCTTTCTCTCTTCCTTCTCTCTCTGTCTCTCTTCTTCTCTCCCTCTTCCCCTGCCCCTGTCTCCATTACTCCTTCCCTCTCTGCTTAGCTATGCACATGCTTCAGTATGCATATGAAAAACCTTCTGTTGGTCCTTATGTCCTACCTTGTTTAAGACAACATTCCTTCATTATTTCCACTGGCAATGCCAGGCTACCTAGACTGTGAGCCTCCAGGGATGTTTCTGTCTCTGCTTTCCATCTCCTCACTGGAGCATGGCACTATAGATGTGCACTAAAGTTTGGGCTTTACATGGGCTCTGGGGATTTGAACTGCGATCTCCACACTTGTACTGAAAATGCTTTACCCACTGAAGCATCCCCCAGCCTACTAGTTCTCACATGAGTGGCTAGAGATCTGCACTAGGGGGTTGGCCACCAGAGGAAGGTGAGACCAGGCCCACTCCACTTTCCTGCCCTGAGTCTCTCAGCCTCACTGATCTCATGTTCCATTCAACCCTGTACTGGTTGGATTGTGTCAACTTGACACAAACTCGAGTTACCTGGACAGAGGGAACCTCGGTTGAGGTGTTGGCTCCATCGGATCTGTCTGTGCATATGTCTGTCAGGCATTTTCATGATGGCTGATTGACATGGGGAGGGCCCATCTCACTGCAGGCAGAGCACCCCTGGGCAAGTGCTGGGTTGTATAAGAAAGCCAGATGAGCAAGCTGTGTCCTCCAGGATCTCAGCCTCTGCTCCTGTCTCCAATTTCTTCTCTCAGTGATGGGCTGTAATGTGGTGTGGATGCTAAATAAATCCTTCCCTCCCCAAGTTGCTTTTGTTTGTAGTGTTTATCACAGCGGTGACCATCAAACTAGGGCAGCCATTCCCTAGCTCTTTGCTCCCATTCATTCCTGTGCTAATGGTTCTACATCCTCGATTTTGTCTGTCAAAATTCTACCTTTCTTCAAAGCATCGCCTAAATGTCATAATCTCTTAAAGTTCTTCTAAATGTCCATGCCAAAATAGCTGCATGTTATTTTGCAAGTAAATAGCCTATTACAGCTTTCTATAAGATCTTCAGGGCAGAGACCACAGTGGGTGTTATAGGCTGAGTGTGAATTCCACGGGCTCAGGAATTTGTACTCTTAGCTCCCGGCTGGTGGCTGTTTGAGGAGGTCATGGAGCCTTAGATGAGAGTGAGTCTCCGGAGAACAGGCTCTGTGGGTCACAGTCCAGTGTTAGTTCTAGCCCACACTCTCTGCTGCTTCCCAAATGCCAACTCGATGTAATAGCCCCTCAGACCCCACAGTGATGGAGCCACTGTGATGGGGCACTCTGCCCACCAGGCCTTCCTGCCACGATATGCCCTGATCCATGATCCAGAATAAACCCTTCCTCTTGGTTTTTTTTTTTTTTTTTTTTTTTTTTTTTGGTTTTTCGAGACAGGGTTTCTCTGCATAGTTCCTGGCTGTCCTGGAACTCACTCTGTAGACCAGG
>NC_034594.1:164545226-164551825 GCF_900095145.1 Mus pahari
CTCACTCTGTAGACCAGGCTGGCCTCGAACTCAGAAATCCACCTGCCTCTGCCTCCCGAGTGCTGGGATTAAAGGCATGCGCCACCACACCCGGCTAAACCCCTCCTCTTGTAATGTTTGTGTCCGACATTCTGTCCCAGCAGTGGGAGGAGTTACTAAAACAGCTGGCCTCATTATGTCCCCCTCCCTGGCACCAGCATTGTCTGGAGAATGGTAGAGGTGAGCAAGGGGAATCTTCTTAAAGGATAAACTCAAATAATTAGCTACATTTGATATAAAATATTCCAGTGTTTGTGTTGACCTGGCAATGTGCCATAGCACTGGCCCCATGCAGCAGATCAAGAAGCAAAGATTTACAGGGACTTGGTGCCCGTTGTAATTCTCTGGGCTAAGCAACAGTAGAGACTTGAGCCGCACTGGCTTCATAAAAACAAAACAAGCAGTGACATCTTCCCCCAACTGCCGTGAGATTCCCACTTCCCAAAGTGATTTTTCTACATATGATTCATAAATGTTTTATGTTTTTCTTTCTTTGGGTGACAGAATATTTTAGAAATATAAATTTTATAAACTACATAAAACTTTGTTTCTTACCTTTTAACTAAACATTTAAACATTTTCACATCTGATATTTGTCTTCTACGTTCCGTGTGTGGACAGTCCTCACCCACCACTTTGCAGAGACCTTGGTATGCGTTTTTCCTGACTATCACATTACATACAGATGCTCAAAGCCAACTGGATGGGTAAAACATCGGGCTTCCAAGCACCTTGTCTACTCAGCCCACTCAAGGTTACTGTCATCGGGCCATCTCTGTGCCGCACGGACACGGGAGTGTGGGGTGGATGGGTGATCTTTTGAATCCTGAGCAGTTTACAGGAATCTGCAACCACCTTATATAAGAAGCCCTTCATGAGCCATAGAAGTGGTCAAATAGTGTATGTCAGTCAAGGGGTGGACAGAGATGCTTCTCAGCTCTACCAGCTAAGCAAACTAGAGATATGAGGAGCATGTCTCCACATAAGGATGCCATGTGTGATTAGCCAACAGCTGGCATACCTCATGGAGGGGAGTCAAGAGGAAAAAAAAAAAAGATCCAAATTGGACAAGTCAGTTTGTCACTGTCTGAAAGTGACGTTACCCGCAGAGGTCAAGAACCACAAAATCAAATGACAACAACAAAAGAACCTGGTAAAACTCGTCATCAAATTCAGAAGGCTATAGGGACAAAAAAAAAAAAAACCAATACACAGGGCTGGGCACATAGCACAGCACCAGAGTGCTTGCCCATCACACATGAGGCCCTTGGTTCAGTTCCCATATACAAGCCAGTTACACTCATCAACGATATGTTATCAGAATAAAATCAACAACATTCACAGTAGCTACAAAAAATAAGTTTTACCAAAGTCATAAAAGACTTTGACCAGTCGGACATGGTGGTGCACACCTTTAATCCCAGCACTCGGGAGGTAGAGGCAGGCGGATTTCTGAGTTCGAAGCCAGCCTGGTCTATAAAGTGAGTTCCAGGACAGCCAGGACTATACAGAGAAACCCTGTCTTGAAAAAAAAAAAAAGACTTTGACCATAAAAACTATAAAACAGTATGAATTAAACTGAAGAGGGAGGGAAAGGAAGGAAAGGGAGAGAACATGAAGGGGAAGAGAGGGAGGGAGGGGCAGAAAAATATCCCGTTTTCAAGGACTAGAAGGATCAATATTGTTACAATGCCCACACCTCCCAAAGTAAGGCTCAGAATACTTCCTATCAAAATACCAATGGAATTGATCACATGGCTAGAAATATATATAATTTGTTTAGAACTAAACAGCACTCCAAATAGCCATCATGGTGAAAGATGAACAATTTAGAAGGCATCATACCCTCTGGCTTCAAAACATACTACAAAGCTGTAGTCCTCCAAAGAACATGGCATTACACGAGACAGACAAAGAGACCGGTGGACTCACTGGCCTTTTACCAAGGTACTAGGAATACACGGTGGGAAATGGCAATCCTCTCAACAAATGGTTCCTGGAAAACTAGATATTCTCCAGGAGAATGAAATTAGGTATGTACCACTCATTAACTTCAAGAACTCAAACGCAGACAAGGCTTAACTGTAGACATGAAAACTGCAGGAAAAAAAAACACAGGAGAAGTTATTCAGGATGTTGAGATCATTATAGAGACAAGACTCTAAAATACAGGAAGCAAATGCTCAAGCAGACATACAGGATTACACCAGGATAAACACTTCTGCTCAATAAAGAAAACAATGACCCAACCAAAGAGACAACCTACAGAAAGAGAAAATGTTTACAGACTGTCCAGCTGACCAGATTACATGAAGAATTCCAAGAACTCAGTAACAAAAAAGACAAACCAGTTAACAATAAACACTAAACTGAAGTGGACGTTTCTCAAAGAAGAGACGCAGGTGGCCACTGGGTGTGCGGGAGATATTAGCACTGGTAAGCGTCATAGGACTGCAAATCAAAACGACAGCGCTACCACCCCACCCTAGAAAGAATGGCCATGATCCCAAACAGAGGTGGACAGTTGCATGTGCTGGAGAAAAGGGAACGCATGTGCATTGCTGATGAGAGCGAAAACTTCCGCAGCATTGCCGAACAACACAAGTTCCCTGCACAGCTGAGAGTAGAGCTACCATGACTGGGAAATCCCACTCCTGCCTCTAAATCCAAAGGAAACCACGGAGATATGCACATCCAGTGTTTTTGACACCACTCCAAAACCGAGAAAAGCCTAGAGCCCAAAGGTGGGAGCATGGGTTAGAAAAACAAAGCATGGAGTGTGTGCACCATGGAATGTTCATCCCAGAAGATCAAGCCCCGACACTTGTAACATGAGTTACATGGGCACAGGAAGACAAATGCAAATCCTCATCACATGCAGGAAGACAAACCTAAAGAAATAATAAACATCTTCAACCTAAAGAAATAATAAACAGGGCTGGAGAGATGGCTCAGTAGGTAAGAGCACCCAACTGCTCTTCCGAAGGTTCAGAGTTCAAATCCCAGCAACCACATGGTGGCTCACAACCATCCGTAACAAGATCTGACNCCCTCTTCTGGAGTGTCTGAAGACAGCTACAGTGTACTTACATATAATAAATAAATAAATCTTAAAAAAATAAAAATAAAAATAAATTTAAAAAAGAAATAATAAACATATTTAGTCTGATTTAAATATCATATCATATATACAAGTATCAAAACAGTCTAGTAACTTATTGATACATGTAAGCTTATGTTTTATATATCAGTTTAATAATCTAAATATTAAAAAGATAGCCCCTACTCCTAGTATGGCTGTAGGTATTCTATGTAATCAGCTATAGACATTATTAATGACGTACTAATGACGAAGCAAACTGTGGCCAGCAGCTGACCTTCGGTGCCTGAAAAGAAGGCTGATCCCAGGAACCAGCTGCATCTGTCCTGTGAGCAGTTTACAGAGCTGTTTCTAAGAAATGCTGATGCAGATGACAAGCCACCCTCACCCATAACTTCTGCTTTCCACATTTTCAGAGGAAAAATCCAGAAATAAAGAACTCAGGAGATGTAAGTTGTCTGCTACCCTAAGTTTCATGTGGGATCTCAGGCCACCCACTCCATCCTGCCTGGGTTGTCAATTACTTCCTTATCCCATGTATCCAAGCCACATTGCTCCCTTCCCCTGTCTGGTTAACTGATTGACTCCCATGGTATCACAAACTTTGTAAATAATATTAAATGCTAGCCAACCTTCATCACAATGTCCCATCATCCACCTCCTTAGGCCAGCATTGTGCCACCTCATGTTGTGACAAAGGAATTCACTACAATAAGATACTGAGAGAGAGAGAGAGAGAGAGAGAGAGAGAGAGAGAGAGACCACATTTGCATAGCATTGATTGCACTAAATTGTTTGTGTATACATGTATGTGTGAGTTTATGTCCCTCTATGTGTGTGTATGGGTGTGTGCATGTGTGTGCATGCACATACCTGCATAGAGCATCAATATCAAGTGTCTTCCATAAGAATTCTTCACCTTATTTTCTGAGACAGAATCTATCACTGAACCTGGCCCTTGCTGATTTGGCCCGATGGATGGGCCAGTGAGCCCAAGAGGGTCTCCTCTCTCCATCCTCTAGTGCTGAGGTTGCAGCAGCACACCACTAATCCTAGGGGATCAAATTCAGGTTTCTGTGCTTACACAGCAAGCATTTTGCCAACTGAGCCAGCTCCCCAGCTCCCCAGCTCCCCAGCTCCCCAGCTCCCCGGCTCCCACACTGGGCTATACTGTTGTAATTGTTCACTGTCAGTCTCTTGGTGAGCCTAATTTGTAAATGAGCCTCTATGATAGGCATGTACATCCAGGAAAAAAGCATGCTATACATAGTATTTAGTACTATCCAAGGTTTCCAGTATTCACTGGCATCTTGACACACCCCTCCTGGATATTTACTTACCTAACATGAGTGAAGAATGAAAGGGGGAAGGAAAATATAAGACAGAAGAGCTGGAGACACCATCAGGGCTCCCAGGGTGGAGAATATTAATGCAAGTGCTTTGGAAGGGAAACGAGCAGACCCCATAGCACCAGGGTGATGATGGGGACAGACAACCTGTTCCCTAATCCCTGATTAGTGCAGGTCCCCAGAGTACAGTAAGCCAAGTCGTGTCCTAAGATTCTTGGCAGCCAAGCAGAAGGGACAAAGCAGGAGCCTGGAGGTCTCCTGGTGGATGTCGGAGCTACTTCAGTAGGGCCCAGACAATCCTGCCCCAGAACTCACACATCTGACTAACTACCAACAGGCATATGAAGGCACTCAAAACAGGGAGGGAGAAAAGAAATGCATAAGAATAAAAACTACTCAAGTCAAGTCATTGGTTGTGACTAAGGGAAAGGTCCAAGGGGCTGCAACTCTTTTGGTCTTATTTTATGTCTTAAGCTACAGGACAGATCAACACTTGCAGCACCTTCTTTATTACATCTTACAAGTTTCATGTGCGTGTGTGTGTGTGTGTGTGTGTGTGTGTGTGTGTGTGTATGCATGTGCATGTGCTTGTGTGTAAGGTCTATCACCTCCATTTCCAGGGCAAGCTTCCGAGCACACTCGACCTTAATAACAGCTGTTCGGAGGCTGGAGAGATGTCTCAGCCATTAGGACCACTTGCTGCTCTTAACAGGGCCATGGATTCAGTTCCCAGCACCCACATGGAACCTCACAACCATCTTTAACTCCACTTCTGGCAGTTCTGGCATCTCCTTCTGGACTCTTCTGTATACACTCACATATGCATATGTGTAATTTAAAATGAATCTTCTAAAAATTAAGATTCTATTCAGTAGTGGTACCCAGCAGCTGTCAGACGAGAGGACTCTTATCACCTGAGCCACCTGACTTATGAGACTAAGGTCCAGTTCCAGGGAGGTCATGGAGCCTGAGCCTGTTTGTAATGGGCCAGAAGGCAGGGCAATCAGACAGTGTTTGATGCCAAAGGAAGCTATTGTATGCAGGGAAAAGCAAACACAGAGAAACAGTCTGGGGGTCCTCAGCAAGCCAGCCTCAAAGAACAGTAATAGTGTGAGAGGAATAAGAGATGTGCAGGTACAAGGGGCTCCTGGGAGCAGCTGCCCCTTCCTGACTTGACTCAAGCCCCCAGCTCAATGAAGCCAAGACACTCAGAGACCCTTCCCCTAGAAGAGACAGATGTGAAGAGAGGACAAACAGGACCTCAGCCACCAAGAACCCAAGCTCAGAAGCCTATGGGCCACCCCAAAGGAAGATCGCAGACAGAGGTCCAGAACGTCAGTTGGGCCTCATGATGCCTCTGTGCTGAACAGGACTTCAGCAGCTGGTCTAACCCTTCAGGATCTGCTGTCACTCTCCTCACGTGGCAGGAGAAGGTGACAAAACTGAAACCCTCTATTCCCAGCAGCTAAAAAACAAATTTCTCCCAGGTGATTGTGTCTTCTGCGAAGACACCTCTAACCCTCTGACTAATTCTCTCAGGGTCAAAGGAACAAAATTAACTCATTGGAGTGTTGACTCCCAGCTGCTTACATTCTGGACACTTTAAATGTGAGGAAATTGAATTCTAAAATGTTTCCTCTTATAAGGTTTAAATGACCAATTTCTCTTTTCAAAGAATGGGTATCCTGCTGAGGAGTTACCTCTATAGAACAGTAAATCCTATTTGTTCACCCCCTTTGTCAACTACCGTTATCATTACACATCACGCAGAACATCAAACTGTGTCTAGTGAAAGCAAAGACTCAACAAAACCTTTCTTAAGCACCGTGTATTCCGAAGCACTTTAATACAGGGAAATATTAACACAAAACCCATGAGTACAGCAGTAAACAGAACAGGCATGCCGAATTAGGAGTGTAGGGCAATAAATATTATTTCCCATCTTCATCATGGCACAACTACAATCTACTGACATCAGCTCATACCCAGTCCAGAATATGCCCATTAAGAAGGCCCCACAGGGCCAGGCGGTGGTGGCACACGCCTTTAATCCCAGCACTTGGGAGGCAGAGGCAGGAGGATTTCTGAGTTTGAGGCCAGCCTGGTCTACA
>NC_034594.1:164551888-164562748 GCF_900095145.1 Mus pahari
GTGGTAACACACACCTTTCATTGCAACACCAGGGAAGCAGAGGCAGGAAAATCTCTGTGGATTCAAGGTGAGCCTGGTCTACAGAGAGAGTGGAGGTCAGCTAGAGCTACACAGAGAAACCCTGCCTCAAAAATAAATAAATAAATAAATAAATAATAAAAAAGATCCCACAGAGGGCTGGAGAGGCAGCTCAGTGGTTTAGAGCATTTGTTGCTCTTGCAGAGGACCCAGGTTCAGTTTCTAGCACCCACATCGGGCAGGTTCTGACACTGTCTTCTGTTCCCCACAGGGTCAGCACACTCATGGCATGTATACAGACGAGTAAACACACGCGCGCGCGCATACACACACACACACACACACACACACACACACACATGCATTTAGAAGGAGGAAGAGGATGTCACTCTCCCCCAGAGAACCCACTACTAAATGAAACCTACTACTAAACAGACACTCGGTCAAAGTGCCTTCTAAACACCTATGTTTCTATTGCAGATTACTTAGTCTTCCCCAAAGACGCTTCCTACTGCAGAAGACAGCAATTAACACAGAGATACATACCTGGCTGCAGCCTGAGAAGAAAGGTGGGACAACTATATCATTCCTTCTGAGGTTTGGAGAACACCACAGAAGAAGAAGCAGAAAGAATCTAAGAGCTGGGGGAAAGGTGCTATAAAGGATGTCTCCTGCACACAGGACAGCCGCTGAACTCACGAACTCACCCAAGCTCTGGTTCCTTGCATTAGACCTGTACAAGACTGAACCCATCAACGTTCCAACACAGACGGGGCTGCAAGACTCTACTCCTCCCTGAGGGACTGTCAACGACTGCTGGGGGATGGGGTCCTTTTCCTCAGCTGTGTAGCCACTGATATGTAGCTGGTGCTCCGGTAAACAAACCCCTACCCTTACTTATACAAGCAACCCCAGTTAAACTCAGTGGGACATGCACAATGTGAAAGCATGGTGGGGACTTGTTGGAAAGAAAGGAGTGTGGATGAGAGAAGATAAAGGGGGTGAAAATGACCAAAACTCACTATACGCATGTATGAGACTGTTGTCTTAGTCAGGGTTTCTATTCCTGCACAAACATCATGACCAAGAAGCAAGTTGGGGAGGAAAGGGTTTATTCGGCTTATACGTCATCACCAAGGAAGTCAGGGCTGGAACTCAAGCAGGTCAGGAAGCAGGAGCTGATGCAGAAGCCATGGAGGGATGTTACTTACTGGCTTGCTTCCCCTGGCTTGCTCAGCCTGCTTTCTTATAGAACCTAAGACTACCAGCCCAGGGATGACACCACCCACAAGGGGCCCTCCCTTGATCACTAATTGAGAAAATGCCTTACAGCTGAATCTCATGGAGGCATTTCTTCAAGGGGGGCTCCTTTCTCTGTGATAACTCCAGCTTGTGTCAAGCTGACATACCAGCCAGTACAACTGTCAATTTTTAAATTTTAATTAAAAGAAAAGATCCCACAAAATGACAGGACATACATGCAGCCAAGCAAGCTCCTAGGAGATAATATAGGATAAGAAGAGAGTTGTACCGAAGTGGATGCTCACAGCCAGCTATTGGATGGAACACAGGGTCCCCAACGGAGGAGCTAGAGAAAAGTACCCAAGGAACTGAAGGGGGCTGCTACCCTGTAGGTGGAACATCAATATGAACTAACCAGTACCCCCTGAGCTCGTGTCTCTAGCTGCATATGTAGCAGAAGATGGCCTAATAGGCCATCACTGGGGAGAGAGGCCCCTTGGTCTTGCAAACTTTATATGACCCATCACAAGGGAAGGCCTGGGCCAAGTAGTGGGAGTGGGTGGGTAGGGGAGCAGGGGTGGGGGGTATAGGGAACTTTCGGGATAGCATTTGAAAAGTAAATAAAGAAAATAATAATAATAATAATAATAAAAATAAAAATTTGAGAAAAAAAAAAAAAGAAGAGAGTTGTGCACACAGCCAAGTATTCTGAGACTCTGAAAAGTAAATTTTCAACTGGAGCTCATGAGTCACTTTACCCAGGATAGATGATGTGCAAAATCTGTGGCAAAAGAACTGAAAATGTGCAAAATGAAAGGATTCTATTGTGTATTCTTCAAGGAAGCAAGACTTCTTCCACAAAGGGAAATATCTCCCCAGCATAGCTGATAACTTCAGACATCCCATTTCAATTCTTCTTAAAGAGAAGATTTGCCTATTTCATATGTCTAAGAAATTATCTGTAATCCAGGTCTCTAGGGCTCAGTCAATGAGAACCATGACATCCTGAGGGCTGTTGGGGGAAGGGGAGATGGTAGCAGGGACTAGCTGGTGTCAGGTGGAAACCGACACCCCTTCCCATGACATGTCAGGAGGGCATCTCTTCTGATCTGCAAGCGTGCACTATGAAATTACCCTCTCACCACATGGAACAGGCTTAGCTGACCAGCCAAGCTCCTCGGTGGTAAACTCCAGAGAACCTTCATGTTCACACTGCAGTAATCTTAAATAACCTTAGGATTCTAATCCAAGGAGAGAATTTATATTTTAAAAAATTTCAGCCATATCTTAACAAGCCATTAAGTGTTCAACATTTCAAAAGGACGGAAGAGGACAGGGGCCTGTGCTGTCTGCCGAACATTTGTGTCCTCGTTTTTCCCAAAACAACTATCAAGTGTCTCCCTTCTCCTCGAGATGTCACAGGGTTACAAGAGCAAGTGGGTGTCTTTGAGGCATTCCACTCTGATGGGCCCACAGATAGCACAGCCCTGAGCCACCAAACCCTGGACTGCTCGCCCTTAGGAGACAGGTGTGTCTCTGCCCCACCCCACCAGTGCACAGGTAAGGCCTTGAAAGAGACTCCAGTACACCCCAGGCATTTTGCTTCCTCTGTCACTAAGAACTGAACTCCCTCGTGTCCACCCTTAAACAGGCTGCCAAAGCTCCTTTCTCACAACACCCCCTCCTGTCTCATATGCCTAGATCTATCATGCATTCGCTATGAGACACTGTTCAATAACAACCTCAAGAAACAGGTTTTTGGAGCTCTTCTCAAGAAAAGCTATAAGCCGCCTCCTTTGCTCCCCTTGATCTCAGGCTATGCCACACTCCAGTCAGCCATTCAGTGCCTTCCTAAAAGAGTCTGGAGTTCAGAAGAAAGCGGGCATGTCTTTTGGAGATACTACTGGAGTACTGTGGACAATGTCAGGGTCCCCGATTAGAAATAAAGGGAGTGGGAAGCTCTCACTGCTGAAGCAGTGACTGCCATGTCTGCAATCTCTATGTAAAACTGTGTTCTGCTTGAAATCCATAAACTTGAGAAAATTGAAATAAAAATTTTCACTAGAGAATTGTTAATTTTACTGGGGAATTTCATGAAAAGGAGTCTAAAGTCCCAACATGAGGACATTCGGGGACATCTTGAAAGCTGGGATGAGAATAACAAATACAGAAACCTCACTCTCTCCCTTCCTTCCTCCCTCCCTCTCCCTCTCTCCCTCTCCCTCTCTCTGTCACACACACACACACACACACACACGTCCATACCACATGCATACATACATACATACACACACACACACACACACACACACACACACATATATATATATATATATATATATATATATATGTGCATGTATACTCATACACACATGTACATTCACACATGCATATATACAGACATACATGCATGTACACATATATACATGCATGCATATACTCATACATAACACCCATATACATACATTTATACACACATACACACATACACTCACACACACCACCATCACCACCACCACATCAATATACTTTGTCAACTTCTAAGGAGAGGCCAAATATAAGACTAATAAAATTTCATCTTGATTGCTAGAATTTTTCATCTAAAGACTAGCGAGCTTCTACTGCCACCTCCTGACCATTTCTGGTATGTACACCCTGAACCACTAATTCACATGCTCCCTCTGTCCCTTCCTGTCCCTCTCTCCCTCTTCCCTCTCTCCCTCTTCTTCTCTCTATACCTCCTCCCCCCTTCCCTTCTCTTTTCCTCTCTCTACCAGGAAAGGGCTGAGATAAATGCTATATCACCTCCCAGATGCAGCTGTGCTACCTGAATGGGGCTGCTTGTCAAGGGATTGGCGCACAGTGATGCTGCCCTCCGGCCAGGACCATCAGGACACAGGAGCCTAGCACTGCTCTGGTGGACCGCATGCTGGCACACAGGGCTGTGCAGTTCCATAGAGACTGCAGACATGGCTGTCTTTGGAGGCACCACCTGGTACTTCTTTAATTTTTATATTGCTTTATTTATTTTTCTGTGTATGGTGGTTGGTTGTGTGTATATATGTATACCACATGTGTGCCTGGTGCCTGTGGAAGTCAGACGAGGACATTGGCCTAATGTGTTTAGTTATAAATCAGTGGTTTTTCCAAGATAACAATTTACAATCATACGGTTATAACTAAAAGTCACATGTTCAGACCCCAAACATGCTTGAAAATACATGGTGTGTATGTGTGTGTGTGTGTGTGTGTGCACGTGCACATGTAGGGGCACACAAGCTAACACGTGCATACCTAGAGGTCAGTGGAGGACATCCGGTGTACCCCTGAGGCAGGGTCTGTCACTGAACCTGTGCTCACCATATCTTTTGTTAGAGTGGCTGGCTAACAAGCCCCAGCAATCCTTGGGACTCAGCAAATTCTCCCCACCGTTCCAGGGTAAAGGTACAGGGAACCACATCAGGCTTTTTATAAATGATGGAGATCCGAGTTCAGGGCCTGGTGCTTACACTATCAGCAGCTGAGCCATCCCCAGCCCCGGGAATAGCTGCTTATAACAACAGGGGTGTGTGCCTGACCACCTGCACTGCTCACACTTAACAAGCACCTGTAGAGTCAACTACTGTTGGAGGTGCTGGAGGTGCTGGGGCTGCTGGGGCGAAGAAGCCCAAGGAGGTTCCTCCCATTTGGAGCTTATCTGTGTGGTGTGAGGCAGAGAAGCAAGGAAGTTTCAGGTCAGACAAGCCCTGTGCTGAGAAACTGGAGGGTGCAGGGAACATAGGGAGGCTGTTTCTGTTCGGGTCACAAGGAAAGCGTCTATGGGGGAGTGACATTTAAATTCAATGGGGGTGAGGAGAGGTCAGAGACAGGAAAGGGTGTTCCACCCAGAAGGAACAGCTAATGAAAGAGCCCAGGTGAGGTCACACCTGCTGTGTTTAAAGATGTGCCCAGCGTGTGGGCAGGGAGAGAGGCTGAAGGACAGACACAACAGAAACCAAAGGACATGGCACCGGGTTTAGGAAGTGTGATCTGCTTGAGAAGCAAAGGGAAGCCTAAGCAGCCTGGCTGTCGGGAACGCGCCTGGCTGTCGGGAATGTGCCTGGCTGTCAGGAATGCAGGGCTTCCGTTGAGGCCACACCTTTCTACAACAGGCATTCGTTCCGCCCAGAATGCGGAAGTCCCAATCAGTGCATTCTTCACAGACGGTTTTAACTCTACATGTTTCCATAAACAGACATGCATTTTAAAGACTTCAACATAACTTATCTCTAAGAAGGGAAAGGCCCCTCCCATCTGAGCACACTGAGTGTAAGTGACAGGTTCATAACCTGCAATCACAGCTAATGGGGTCTCTGCAAGGCTCTCACGAATCCCTGGGCATCTGGCGGGATGGCTCAGATCAGAAGGAAGTAGGGGAGAGAACCAGAGTCGCCGACAGTCATGGATAGTCAGCCCTCCAGCTGCAAAGTCTGTAGGCAGAGCAAAGCGAGGTTTGAGACAAGAGCATGGAGTGGGACTCAAAGCAGAGAGAGAAGGGGTGTGAAAACTGCTTTCCAGCTAGATAAATAGTGTGTATTGGAGGGGGTTTACTAAGGAGAATGCTTAAAAGCCTTGCTGTAGAGAGGGAAATGCAAATGAGTGAGAAGGCCACTCTGGAAATCAATATGCAGAATTCTCAGAAACAGAAATAAGTCTCTCATACGGCCCAGCCACAGCATCCTTGGCATATGCGGAAGGGACTTACATCCTACCACACAGACACTTGGCAGTGCTCATAGCTGCCCTAGTCACAACAACCAGGTAAGGGAAACAAAATAAACGTCCTTCAACAGACAAGCGGATAATAAATGTGGTAAGTATGCACAGTGGAATAAGTATAAGTAAAGGTAAAATCATGCAGAAAAGAACTCCACGGAATCTAACTCTGGGTATCCATACAGCTGCATGCATCAGTCATTCCAGACTTCCTGCAAAGGGGGTGGCAGCTGGTGGCTCCCCAGGTGTATGTGACAAAGTGCCTGATGCTCTCACGGACATCATACAGGAGTAAAAGAATGGTTTCAGGCAGTAAAAATGCTGGTGGAGATACTAGGTATGATGTGCTGTGCATCTATCTCTAAGAGGGCCCTAAGACATTCCACTCACAAAAACCTTAAGAAATACATCAGCGTGGGGAGAATAGGCATCTCCTGTGTGTGCCATTCTCTGGCCTTCTGGGGGACATGGGATGCCACTGGAGGACAATACGATTCTTCAGCCTCGGGAGCTGGTCAGCAACTCTGCTTTCTCCCGCTAAGTGTAGCGCGGCCTCTTGTGAAGACATAGGCCCAGCCATACTCTGTCAATTCCATCCCAAGTAGGTGGTCACTCATCCAGGACTCTCAGTTCACTCTCAGGCACAGCCCTTCCTCATCAACCACACCAAGCAGCTCACACATGTAAAACCTTAGCAGTTCCCACAATTACCTAAGGTCCAGCAGGAAACACTCTCCAGGAGGGGGATGCTGCTGTAGAGGGCATGCATGTACATGAGGTGTACCATCAGTTCAGCCAGCCACCACCAGCAGAGCAGGCGGCCCAGACCCTTGGCTAGAATGCAGAAGCTGTGCTGCAGAGAGCTGAGCTCTGGCTGCTGCATCTAAAGAAGGAACAACAGAGAAGGCAGCGTCAGACAGTGCTTGGTCCCAAGCTGTGCAGAACATCTCTCCTGTGATGTTTCTGTTAAGGTTTGTGTAAATTATCATTGCTGTTTCTACTGATAGGGCATGGGGACGGAGGGGTTGCCTCGGGGACACTCCCTTTTCCTGTGTAAGAAAGTTGCAGAAACTGGCCCCAGAACAAGAACAGGTGCGCCAACACAGGGTACCCGAGAGCCAAGAACAATGCCAATTTCTGCATCCTGCTGCCAAGCCTTGGCCTGAGACAGTCCAGGTTGGGCCAGGACTTCAGACACTCTGCCCCC
The DNA here is from genome assembly GCF_900095145.1 of Mus pahari. Classification (NCBI taxonomy): domain Eukaryota; kingdom Metazoa; phylum Chordata; class Mammalia; order Rodentia; family Muridae; genus Mus; species Mus pahari. The sequence goes on from NC_034594.1 coordinate 164,559,111, forward strand.
TGAAACTGCCTCTCTGATCAGGGTCCTGATCAGCTTGCTGGTTTCCACCCTCCACCAGACTCATGCCTGAGCTACTAGGATAAGGCACCAATAGAAAGGGGAGGGCACTGGAGACGGAGTGAGTGACCTGGAAGAACTAAGCATGTCTGTTAGTCTGCCAGTCCACCTTTTTCCAAGAAGAGAAGGAAGAAGAGGAGGAGGAGGAAGCGGAGGAGGAGGAGGAGGAGGAGGAGGAGGAGGAGGAGATGCTCAGCTGAGACAAGCATCTCAGCATAATAGGCCAGAGTCTATCGTCAACCACACAGCTACATGATCCTGAGAAATCTCTCAACTTCTCTGGGTCTTGTCTTCCTCAAAATAAGGTGAAAGTTACAGTGGTGATGGCAAGATGTGAGTGTGAAGTCCAGCACCCACACTTTGCTGTGGAGGGTCACCTCACTATGTGGGAGTTACCTCACTGTGGAGAGATACCTCACTGTGAGGATCACTTTGCTATGGGGAAGTCCCCTCACTGGTGGTTCCACCTCACCGTGGGGGTCACTTTGCTATGGGGCCACCTAACTGTGGGTGTCAACTCACTGGATGGCTTAACCTCACTGTATAGACCACTTGGCTGTGTAACATCATAGTGGGGATCACCTCAGTGAGGGGATGTCTTAGCTTGCTTTCTCTTACTGTGCTAAAGACTATGATCAACACAATTTGAGGAAGACAGGGCTTATTTAGCATCCATCATGAAGGGAAGTCAGAACATGAACTGAAGCAGAGACCATGGGAGGTATTGTTCACTGGCTTGCTCCCTGCGGCTTGCTCAGCTTGCTTTCTCATACTACCAAGAGCCACTTACCCAGGGGTAGCATGGCCCACAGTGTGCTGAGCCCTCCCATATCAATCATTAATCAAGAAAGTGCCCCACAGGCTTGCCTACAGACTTTTGCCTACAGTATTTGCTCAACTGAGATTCTCTCTTCCCAGATGATTCACTTGTCATCATCTTGTGTCAAATTCTCACACACACACACACACACACACACACACAAAATCTAATGAACATGGAGCCTCACTATATGGATTACCTCACTGTGGGGTCACCTCACTGTGGGGTCACCTCACTGTCTGGGGTGTCACCTCACTGTCAGGCTCACCTCACTGTCTGGGGGGTCACCTCACTGTTGGGGTGACCTCACTCTGCAGGTCAGTTGGGGCAGTAAGAATCCACACCAAGACAACTGATGTCAAGATACCACTGTGTAATGGTTTGTATATGCTTAGTCAGAGAGTGGAACTATTTGGAGGTATGGCCATGTTGTAGTAGGCCTGGCCTTGTTGAGGTAGGTGTGTCTCTGTGGGAGTGGGCTTTAATACCTTCATCCTATCTGCCTGGAATCCAGTATACTGCTAGCAACCTTCAGATGAAGATGTAGAACTCTCCGCTCCTACTGGCACCATGCCTGCCTGGATACTGCCATGTTCCTGCCTTGATGATAATGGACTGAACCTCTGAACCTATAAGTCAGCCCCAATTAAATGTTGTCCTTATAAGAGTTCCCTTGGTCATAGTATCTGTTCACAGCAGTAAAACCTTAATTAAGCCACTCTGGATGAAACCAAGCCTTGCTTGGTGTTGCACACTGGTACACTGAAGCAACCTGCCTAGATGAATGTGCTAACAGCCTCAAGAGGTGTGTTGGCACATAGCAATTCTCACATACAGCTAAATCTGTCCAGCTTCTAAAAGGTGCTGTCCACATAGCCTGCAGCCCAGGTCCACAAAGGCCCAGCCTGCATCTGGGGTGCCAGGACCTTGCTGATATTCAGGGCCAACCTGGTGAGCAGAGACAACATATGGGTGATGGCAGGAAATTCACCTTCCCAGCTTGACACTCAGCAAAAGTTCAGTTTGGAGGCTCTGCTAGATGTCCCCAAGCCACAGGCAGTTCAAAATGACACAAATACCTATAAAGCAAAAGCGTGAGGTCCATCCACATGGTGGCTGATTGGCTCCGTGGTGGCAACATACCTACTTCCCAGGAGCCTAACTGAACTTTCCCTACTCTTCTTTGAAGGATATGTCTGTGTCACCTCTGCCAGGAAGGACAGAGCATCTCCTACAGCCACAGGCACACCAGGGGAAGAGTCACCACCCACCCCTCTGTCATTCACTCTTACCCAAAGAAGAAAATGTGAAGGCTTTTATTCAGGGCTGTGGAGATGGCTGAGTGATGGGGACAAGTCTAGTCAAATAAACAGGACCCAAGCATGATCCCCAGGAGCCCCATAAAAAGCTAGGCATGATAATACACACTTGTAGTCCCAGAACTGAGGAGGCAGAGAGAGGAGCATTAGAGATATGGCTAGTCAGCCTATCCTACATCATAACCTGCTGGCAAGAGACCCCATCTTTTAAAAACAGAAGTGCTAGCTCCTACACACATGCACACATATGCACATACACACATGCACACACTCACACACATGGGCACACACATGCACACGCATTTGCCTTTCTGGAAGGTTGGTAATCCTGACCGTCCACTTACACTTCACTGTAGTGCACGCAGTCTCTTACTGCAAGTCATTTGTCCCTTGCCTCGCAGCAGGAGGGGCAGGCTGCTCATCCTCAGTGCTGCACAGAGAGCATTCCATTTGAGGCATTTCCAACTGAGGGGACTGTCAACCTTAAGATCGTTGGAAACAGCCACGGTGGGATTTCAAGCTCAGACTCCACTGAAAAACACGCATTAGCTCGTCTGCCAAGTGTACTTTAAAACGCATTACGATTTAAAATCTCATTTCATGCAAATTGCATAAAAGGGAATGTCGCCTCTCTCCCTCAGTGATGCTGTGACGACCGAAGATGGCAGCTGTCAGAGATGAAAGGTTCTTGTCCTTTGCACGGGAGCCATACAGATGCCTGAAAACAGCAGAGGCCTTTCCTGGGTCAGGACTCTTGTCTGCGGGGCCCAGGGACACAGGCACCAAACCTATGCTCCTTCGGAGTTGGAGTGGCTTCTCTGTATTGCCTAAGTCCCTAACCTCCTCTCCATGAAATGCTTCTTACTCAGGCCCAGCATCGATGGCCCCAACCCAGCCACCCACAGCAGAGCCAGTGATGTATACTGGTCTCTCCCAGGAAGTACACCAAACTGGCAGCAGAAGCCATGAACCAGGTCTGGGCAGCTGGAGCCTTTAGCGCAGTGGTTCTCAACCTCCCGAATGCTGTGACTCTTTAACACGGTTCCTCATGTTAGAAGTATTTACTTATTACTTCATAACTGTATTTTTGCTACTGTTATTAATTGTAATGCAAATATCTGATATGCAGGGTATCTGATATGGGACCCCATGGGAGGATCACTTGACCCTCCAGAGGAGTTGCAACTCACAGGTTGAGAACCTCTACTCTAGACCCTTATGCCAGCCAGATATACTCTATCCTCTTTAGCTCCTGTCACACCAAATCAGCGTGGCAACATTGTGTCTTTTTTTTTTTTTTCAAGGCAATATCCTAACTCTTACTATGTAGCCAAGGTTGGTCTTGAATTGTGCATGTGTCTCTCTGTGCCTGCTTGTGTGTGTGTATATGTGTGTGTGTGTGTATGTGTGTGTGTGTGTGTGTGTGTGTGTGTATATATATA